>NC_135212.1:47523808-47588808 GCF_052324685.1 Brachyhypopomus gauderio
CTAGTCATACTGAGTCTGTCATGATGACATGTCTTTGTTATGTAACCTTCACAGGAGATCAAGAGTAAGAGAGCATGTGTCTGCACTTATGCGAATTTGAGTCTTTGTTAAATGTCCTTCCTCCTTGTCTTTTCCCGAAGTCATGTTCTAAGGGAGTCTCGTTCACCCATGGCTGGGTCTCCATGGCTACAAGGGTTGAGCCAATCAGAGCACAAGACCACCATGTGCTCCAGACGAGGGACAGAGCCCGCTGGCGACACAGATGCTAGTGCGCTAAAGCTAACCCAGCATTTTTCTCTCTGCACTCTGCCACCTTGCCACCATTCACTCCTCTCTCCTTCTCTGCTCACCTCACCCTTTCACCCTGTGACCTTGTGACCTGTGGTCTATGGTGGTCTTCCTGCTCCAGCTTATTTAAGGAGACTGATGCGTTTAAAGAGGTTGTCAATGTGCTGCTGTGTTCTGCTTTAAAACAGAGACATAGTAAAGGACACAGAGGAAGAAAAGGGTCCCTCTGGCAAACAAGTGGTAATTCAACTTGTTTAGACAGTCAGGAGAAGATTCAGTTGGGAATGTGCCCCCCCCTCCAGCCATATGTGTCCACGAGAGTGTATTTTTAACGGGTGTGTGAGCGTGAGAGGCGGAGACATGGGAGAAGAGGGATTTTGGAGAATTTAAATGTCATCAGAGTGAAGAGAGCAAACTATGTAAATATTTTTTCCATCTTCACAGCACAGTTTTGCTATGGGGGCTCTTATTTTAAAGTGCTTTTGCAACTCAAATGTAAAAAATCACAAGGTGCTGAAAACTAGTTGCCAGTCATGAGACTATGGATGTTAAGGGTAATGCAGCAGTGCGAAACCTCCCTAGGACATTTGAAGCTAAGACTTGTGGGATGGTACTGAGGCCATTGAGAGTGCAATCAGGGTTTGGGACACCCCCCTGCTTCTGTTAGGGGGACAGTATAAAGCAAAGTGTGCTACCTCACCTGGGTATATTGCTGCCTTTAAGATAGAGTTCTACTGTTTTGAGAGTCATATATTTTAGTAAAATAATGCAGTGAGGTACTAAAGTTGTGAATCCTCTACACTTTCTTTACATCTTACACAAACCTACACTCGCGTATACACAAGTAAGCACTCACACACACACACACACACACACACACAAACCCGCACAATCGCATACATACAACATACATAGACTCACATCCACAAACCCACACACTCATGTGCACACACAAGACACACTTCAGTTTTGCTCAGATTTGCGAAGAATCCCTTCATTGACAATCCATGGTTTCCATGGAGACTAAAATATTCCTCCTGTTCTGTGTCCTTAGAGTACAGTCACCCTCGTCATTCCCCTATACCCTTCCCAGTTCCCCTTTCTCACTGTAGTTCTGTATCCACTGAGAATAGACACAAATTAAGATGCAACTTGAGATGTAATTTAAAAAATACAATTTAAATATGCTATCAACATGTTTATTATTCTAGCTTGACCGTGTAGTACCTTGACCTTTTAGTATTACGACATGAGAAACGATGATGTTGCGTGGAAGAAAATTAGGTCAAGGTCAAAGGTTAACCCTTTGTTTGATTCGCTGTGTAGCAGCTGTAAGCTGTGTGCAGCGTCATGTCAACATCAACACGGTTGAGCAACAACAGGAAAGAGCCACACATACGTAAATCTGCAGAAGATCCCAGGCAGTATAACTGCAGTGTTCTGTAGTACCATACGTAGAGATATTAAAAAACTGTAGTGAGGTACGCAAAGTTTCCAGAGAGACGGGACGTTTCGGACTGAGGTCCTTCATCAGCTCTGCAAGCAAAGTGTTTCATGTGCTTCAAAGTGCTTGCACAGCTGATGAAGGACCTCTGTCCGAAACGTCCTGTCTCTCTGGAAACTTTGGGTATATATATATATATATATATATATACACACACACACACACACACACACACACACACACACACACACATCATTCCCCCCACGCCCTCCCCTGTGTTAGTGTAGTATGAGCTTCTTTCTCCTACAAGCTCAAGCCAGAGAAGCTTGAGGGTCCTGTGTAGTAGGACTGCACACTTCTGGACGGTGAACACTTATCCACTCCAAATGATACACACTTATCCAGTTAGAATGATACACACTTATTCAGTCTGAATGATACACACTTATCCAGTTCGAATGATACACACTTATCCAGTTAGAATGATACACACTTATCCAGTCTGAATGATGCACACTTATCCAGTTCGAATGATACACACTTATCCAGTTCGAATGATACACACTTATCCAGTTAGAATGATGCACACTTCTCCAGTTCGAATGATACACACTTATCCAGTCTGAATTAAATACAAATTATGTCATTCCTTCCTCCCTGTTTGAATCAAGTTACTTTGTCACACAATTGTGTACCATGAGACCACTGGGAAAAATCTGCTACTTTTCTCCACGTGATGCTTTAACTGGGAAAATAATACTCAATTACAAATAAAAAATCTGATTGTATTTGTTTGTCAACGATTGGTTTTTTGCAAGTTCAGCAGGAGAACTTAAGCTGTGAAGCCGAAGCCCAGGGGCAGGAAACAGAAACAAGCACTTTTTCCACCAGCTCCAAGACCAGGAAATCAGAAAAGAGCCTAAATCATCAATTAGCTAATTAATCATTTAAGAAACATTTGAACATGTGGTCGATGCTCAGTGTGATTCTTCAGCTTACTGAGATTTAAGCTGGATGGAAAAGAAGCACAGAAAGAGCACAGTATTAATGTGAGACATCAGTGAGATATCAGTGAGATATCAGTGAGATATTAGTGAGACATCAATGCAGCGCTATACTCTGTAACAGCAGAACGGGGATGTCAAGTCTACAAACTACTCCAATCAGTATAGGGATCTAGAGAAAGCGATAGGTAGAGAGGGAGTGGGAGAGAGAACTGACCATGGTTTGTTTGCTGTTTTCATTTCTTTGATTTATTATCAAATTACATTCTACTGTCACATATTTATAAAAATGCTACACTTCTATTAGTGGTGTTTCATAATACGTGGTGAACACACAATTGGAGTTCCCAAATATGGTTTATAAAACCCGTGCTATTTTGGGGGAATTGCTGTTTTTGTAATACATTCTTCAAAAGAACACAGTTTGGACATAGATGCTGTGATACGGCCACATTTTTTAGTTGGAAGTGTTTATGCTAGGGGGATTGGATGGTTCTAAATTGCCATTCGGTCAAACTTTAATAAATGTGTGTGTGTGTGTGTGTGTGTGTGTGTGTGTGTGTTCATGAGAGTATTAGTGTGGGTTTGAATTGGGGGCAGCACTCTGTCTTTCTCTCCTTGGGCCATTAAACTGTGCATTTCTGCAGTCTGTGCTAGTGTCCCTCTTTGAACTCTTTATGTGAACGAAGGGCACGTTGACGAGCAGTGTGTTGTTTTTATTGTGGTTGTTTTTATTGTGGTGGTTTTCTGAGGTCCACCACTAGGAGGTTAGAATGGCCTGGGGACACATGGTTAGGGATATGGACTCACTCTGAGTGCAGGTGTAAGTACTCACCTGGTGCTCATAATTCACTTCACCTGTGCGCCATACAAACAGCATAGGAGCAAGAAAGAAAAGAGATGTTCAGTGTGTTCAGAGGCAACGCTGACATCTTAAAATTTGTAAATCAGTGAAGTATTGTAAAACGTGAAGTACCATTATATTTTAAATCTGCCACATTTGCCCCGGCTCCAGGGTAATCCAGTGTAACTTGTCTCAGTAATTACAGACTTACTTCTCTTATGATGAAACCTTTTGACTTGTGGAGACATCTTTCTAATGTTGGGAAAGACACGTGTCAGTTTGACTATGGGGTTGAAGGTCAACAGAGGATTCTGGGTCCATTCTTGGATGCACTAGATACATGTGTATAAATATTTGTAGATTACAGTTCAGTGTTTAATACAATATTGTTTTTTTTTCTTTGTTAATCTCTCCATATACCAGTGACTACATATCAAGTTTGTATAGAGTCAAGTTAGTCAAGGTGAACAGATTTGCAGATCCTAGAACAAGTGACATGACATGAGAATGAAGCAGAATACAGTGATGAAGATGATCCAGGGATGAAGATGATACAGGGACGCAGAGCTTTAGTTGCATGGAGTAGGGTGAATAATTGAAGCCTCATCTCTGATCAAACAAAGGACCTGGTGCTACACTTCAGGAAAAGTAAGGTGGACCTACCACCTCTGGCCATTAATGGTCGGTGGTTGAGAGGGTTGAGGACGAACATCAGCACAGTTTTCCGAAGGGAGCACAGCGTTCCGGTGAGAGCACAGCGTTCCGATGAGAGCACAACGGTCTGATGGGAGCACAGCGCCGTTTTCTCGCTCGGAAAAGCTCATCAAAAGCTTTTCTTTGTGAGACGGCTTGGGAAATTCGGTGTGACCACAGACTGTATGCCACACTTTGTGTGTGTGTGTGTGTGTGTGTGTGTGAGAGGGAAGCTGCGAAGGGAATTCTCTTGTCTGCCTCTAATCTATTCCGTCCCCACCCCCACCCGGCTCTCCTCCAGACCCCCGTACGCCCACCCTCCTGTCACAGCTCACGCTCGCCTCACCTGCTCCTGTGACGTCCCCTTTAAGGGCAGCATAGTGACACACACATGTTCTCCCAGTACACTGTGCAAATATTGTGTGTCACAGAGTAACAAACACAGATAAAGCACAAGACCGTGCACAAAACAAAACAGTGCATTACACAGCAGGCGGTATTACCCCCGAGCCTTCCACATCAGACATGTGCACGTGCGTCCCTGCCGGCTCTGGACACGTTCAAGCAGGAAGAAAGGTCCATTGTTTGTGCAGAGTCAATTGTTTGTACATTGTTTGGAGTGACAACAGTGCAAGTTAGAACACTGTGTGTGTTTGTGTGTGCATGTGCGTGTGTGTGTGTGTGTGTGTGTGTGTGTGTGTGTGTGTGTGTGTTTGCGCGCGCGCGCGTGGGAGGCGTGGGGGGTGCACACGTCCCATTTCCTCTCCCCCTTCCTCTGCAGTCTCACATGGTTGTTGGATCGCGTGTGCGTAAATGCGGGTGTACGGTCGTTTGTTGGGTTTAAGATCAATACAGGCTGATGTCCGGGTGGTTTCAAGAGAAGAAAAGAGAGGAAAGGATAGAGAGGAAAAGAAAAAGAAGAAAAGAAAGACAGGCGTGCTGATGAAATGAGGGGAAGAGAGAGGCAGACACAAAGAGGAGAGGCTGATGGAACGCATGAGTGTGTGTGAGTATGCAGTTTGGTCTCCGAATGTGCGCTGAAGGATGTCTTTGTGTTTGCGCTGACACGTGTGTTTGTACATGTCTTCAGTTTGTTTTATTACATCAACATTCTCATAATTGTATTCAGTCATACATAATTACATGAAGCACTTTCACGTATATATGCAAATACTCACACACGCATGCACACACACATGTCCACACCTACAGAGAACGCGTTTTCTCAATTTTTTCTTTTGTTTCATTCTTAATGCTGCACAATTGCATGTAAATGGTTGCAATGTGAGTTTTGTTTTCAGTGTTCCCCATTGTGCAGAACAAAACCTTTCCTGTTCCAATCTTTCATGTTCTGTGTTTGCTTCTTTTTTAATTACAAAATTAATTAGCAATAATCATGTGCATCTTGGGTGCAATTTCCTTAACTTACACTAGATTAAGTATGGTGTGAAAATATTTATAAATGAAAAGTCAGATTTGGTGGTTATAGTGTTTGTTAATATAATGTGAACCAAAAAAATTGAACGAATTATGAAAAAGTGTTTTTAATTTCATCACACGTCCAAGAGGGAGATATCAATAAAAATTAAATCTAGAGATTCCAATCAAATTTAATGTAGCAAGGAAAATAGGCAAATCGCTGTTACAACCACTATTTCAAAGTAGCCCTTGTTCAAGCTGCTTGCCCTAAGTCTATTTTTATCCCGGAAAATGTACAGTTGTGATCAAATTTATTCAACCCCCAATGCTGCGAAGGGTTTTATGGAATTCAGTGCACATTTGTAATTGTGTTCATAATGAAATCTTACAAGGACTTGTTAAAGAACTAAATGCAACTAAGATAGCATCAATTTTTTTTGTCATAAAGTATTAAATGGCCTTTTTGTGATTTCTTCATTGACACAATTATTCAACCCCTTTACGACTACCACTCCTAAGAACAGAGGTTCATTCCAGTGTTTTCCATCAGGTATTGAAAACATCTGTGGATGTCAACGAGCAGCAATCAAGCATGATAAGCACCAATTAGGCAGATTTAAAAGGACTGTGATACTCAGCTCCTTCTAGACATCTACTGGTGTGTTTCCAAGCATGGTGAAGGCAAGAGAATGGTCCCAGAAGACAAGAGAAGAGGTTATTGCTCTTCACAAGAATGGCAATGGATATAAAAAGATTGCGAAGTTGTTAAATATTCCAAGAGACACTATCGGAAGTATCATTCGCAAGTTCAAGTTAAAGGGCACAGTGGAAACGTTACCTGGTCGTGGCAGAAAGAAGATCCTGACCGCGACTGCTGTGCGCTACCTGAAGCGTAATGTGGAGAAAAATCCCCGCGTGACTGCTAAGGAACTGAAAAAAGACCTGTCAGATGTGGGCACTGAAGTTTCAGCTCAGACAATAAGGTGCGCACTGCATAACGAAGACCTCCATGCCAGAACGCCCAGATGCACCCCCTTGCTGACTCCAAAGAACAAGAAAAGTCGACTGCAGTATGCCAAAAGTCATGTGGACAAGCCACAAAGGTTTTGGAACAGTGTACTGTGGTCAGATGAAACTAAATTAGAACTGTTTGGGACAATGGACCAGCACTATGTTTGGAGAAGGAAGAACCAGGCTTATGAACAAAAGAACACCTTGCCTACTGTGAAGCATGGCGGGGGGTCAATTATGCTTTGGGGCTGTTTTGCTTCTAATGGTACAGGAAAGCTTCAACGTGTGCAGGGTACCATGAATTCCCTTCAGTACCAGGAGATCTTGGAGGAAAATGTGATGGAGTCAGTCACAAACCTGCGGCTTGGGAGACGTTGGACCTTCCAACAGGACAATGATCCGAAGCACACATCCAAATCCACTAGAGCATGGTTGAACATGAAAGGCTGGAACATTCTAGAGTGGCCATCGCAATCACCAGACTTAAATCCAATTGAGAACCTCTGGTGGGACCTAAAGAAGGCAGTTGCAGTGCGCAAGCCTAAGAATGTGACTGAACTGGAGGCTTTTGCCCATGAAGAATGGGCTAAGATACCCATAGGTCGCTGCAAGACACTTGTGTCAAGCTATGCTTCACGCTTGAAAGCTGTCATAACTGGAAAAGGATGTTGTACTAAGTACTAAAAAATAATGTCACTAGGGGGTTGAATAAAACTGATAATGATGTGAGCACAGTAAAGACATTTGTGGTTATTCCATCATAAATATTATGTTATGTTTGTCTAATTTATAAGTGCCTCTTTGATATAATTGTAAATAAGATGACTGAAATGATCAAAATCAATGTCAAACTGGCCAAAACACTTTATTTCAGTGGGGGTTGAATAAATTTGATCACAACTGTAAGTCTTTTAGGTAATTGTGATTCTGTGAGACTTTGACCTTGTATGTTCATGGTCTACTACGATGTGGCTGGGTTCAGTGAGGCAGCATGCGGTGAACATGGATGCAGACCTGAAAGATTCACGACTGTTATTTCAGTCATACACACTACAGATGTTCAGTTATTGCTTACAGTTTAAGTTGCATCAGCACAACTCTAATTCTGTAAAATATGTTCAATTGTATCAATTTTCTATTGACGTGCTAATGTGAATATTCAGTAACCCACAAATTATTAAATGTTTTGTTGAAAATGCTTTTGTATTTTTGAATACATTTTTTTAATTAGAATGTGTGTTTGGCAAGCTATTGTGTAAATACCTCTGGAAGGCTTGTTGACCATGTTATTTCTTTGTACACACATCAGTATTATATTTTTTCTCTGCACACAGATTTGATATTTTCCATGAAAATTCCACTAACAGGTATAATACATCCTATAATAGGTTTTGGGAAGCCCTTCACCTCTGTTTCCAAGGTAATTGTTGCTAGCTTAGAAAACCCAAGTGCTAAATGCCTATCTCCACAACATGACTGGAATAAGAATAGCACCTGGTGTCAGGTGCATGGCTAGAATATCACTGCTGTTAGAATAGTGGTTAGAGTAGCGTGTAGTGTGCTGTCAATGGAGCGGTTAGAGTAGTGGTTAGAGTACTTCTTGAGTAGTGGCTAGAGTAGTACTTACAGTGTGGTTAGAGAAGTGGTTAGAGTACTTTTTAAGTAGTATCTAGAGTAGTACTTACAGTGTGGTTAGAGTGGTATTAACGTAGTGGTTAGAGTACTTTTTGAGTAGTGGTTAGAGTTCTGTTACGGTAGCAGTTGGTGCTATGACAGCATCATCTGTACCAAATGGCAGAAATCATCAAAACCCTGTTCCACAGGCCTGCTTCCTAGTTATCTGCTAGATTATTATGGAGGATAAGGGAAGAAGAGAGAGAGAGAGCAAGGAAGAGAGGCAGAGGAAAGAGAGTTAGACATGAAGATGAATTGGATGAAAGCAATGATTGTCGAAACAAGAGATTTCTGCTGAACAGCCTGGCATTCTCCACACAAGTGACGTGATCCTTGTGTTTGTGCGCGTGTGTGACCCTCTCCTCACTCGTTAGATGAGTTCAAAGGTTAGCCAGGGCTTAGCTTCACCAGAGCTGGGGTGAGAAAGTGCATCTCCAGAGTCTCAGATTCATTCAGATTCTCTATTTGGGCCAGAACTAGGAACTCTGGTTCTGCCCAAAAAGTCTAACACTTCAAGCTGACTCTTAAGCAGTAAGAACATTAACATCTCCCTTCTTCTTTCTCCTCTTGTCTTTCTGTCTCTCCATCCTACTTTCTTTCTCTTATACACACACACACACACACACTCAACCACAGAATGATCTGTAACTTTAGTTGCTTAGTAGTTCATAGACATGTCCTTATATGGCAATATAATATCTTAAATGTTTTACGGGGAAGCATAATATAAACATTCAACTTGAAAAAGTCAGTGGATGGAAAGCAGAGAATATACACACAGGGCACTAAACAGAAATCTTTCTACAGGCAGCCTAAAATCTATGAAGGGGTGTGTGTGTGTGTGCGTGTGCGCGTGCCTTTCAAAGCATTACATTATGTGTTATCCAATTAAATCATATTCCTAATTAATAAAACTCAGCAATATTACAGGAAAGCAGGTTAGCACACAGAACTTAATCTGGGAAGTCCAGCAGTGCAGACCTAAATTTTACCCCGTTTAAGTCACTCACGCCATGGTCATGCACAAGGCAGGCCACACTCACGCTGTGGCGTACATGAATTGTAGGTTAAACTGTGTCCATATATGACAGCAATCTTTTTGCTTATGACCTCACCTGTTTTCAGCGGTTACAACATCATTCACTTTAAGGAAAAGTTAAATTAGGAAAGCAAGTTACGAAGGCTTTCTCATGTCATGTCCTGTTTTGATGCCGTTAATCCCATGAATACTATATACAAAATGTAATGTACATGATATACACAGGCACTTTACAGCATTATGTTCAAAATTGTTTCTGTTGTAGAGTCTGTGAGCCGAGCCGTCTGGGACGCTGTCTGCCCTGTTGTCGTCGGACGTCATGAGCTGGAGCTTCCTGACCCGTCTGCTGGAGGAGATCCAGAACCACTCCACGCCAGTGGGGAAACTCTGGCTCACCGCTCTGGTCGTCTTCCGCATCGTGCTGACCGCTGTGGGCGGGGAGTCCATTTACTACGACGAGCAAAGCAAGTTTGTCTGCAACTCGGGCCAGCCGGGCTGCGAGAACGTCTGCTACGACGCCTTCGCCCCCCTCTCGCACGTGCGCTTCTGGGTCTTTCAGATCATCCTGTCCGCCATGCCCTCGCTCCTATACATGGGCTACGCGGCCAATAAGATCTCCCACACCGAGGACTCGCGAGGGACCGTGGGCGGGGCTCCAGCAGGCGGAGGGGAAGGGGGCGGGTACACACAGAGGAGACCCCAGACGTTGTACTTCGGGGGGCAGCAGCACCCGTCGGGAGGCGAGGACGGCGAGGAAGAGAGCGAGGGCGACCCCATGATCTACGAGGTGCCCAAGATGGACACCGGGCGGCAGGAACTGGTGCCACCGCGGCCCAAGCCCAAGGTGCGTCACGACGGACGGCGCCGGATCCGCGACGACGGGCTGATGCGAGTGTACGTGCTGCAGCTGCTGACCCGCTCCGCCCTGGAGGCGGGCTTCCTGGCGGGCCAGTACATGCTGTACGGCTTCCGAGTGGCACCCGTGTTCGTGTGCTCGGGCAAACCGTGTCCGCACAGGGTGGACTGCTTCGTCTCGCGGCCCACGGAGAAGACCATCTTCCTGCGCATCATGTACGGCGTCAGCTGCCTCTGCCTGCTGCTCAACGTGTGGGAGATGGTTCACCTGGGCGTGGGGACCATCAAAGACGCCCTGCGCAGACGCCACGCCACCAGCTCCGCCGCCAAGGACGAGTTCCGGCTGGGCCTGCTGGGAACCGGGGGCGTGGCCATGGGGGTGGGCGGGCCGGCTCTCGGCGACGGAGAGCCGGGCGACGAGGTCGGGGGCGCCGTGCGGGAGGCAGACTACGTGGGTTACCCGTTCTCGTGGAACACGCCTTCGGCTCCGCCGGGCTACAACATCGTGGTGAAGCCCGAGGCCATTCCCTACACGGATCTGAGCAACGCCAAGATGGCGTGCAGGCAGAATCGTGCCAACACGGCACAAGAGGAACAGCAGCAGTACGGCTCCAACGAGGACAACTTCCCCTCGGCCACCGAGGTCCGCCCACCGCTCGTCAACAGAGATGTCGTCCAATTAGAGGCGGCCATTCAGGCCTACACTATCCAGCACCATGCCAACACTGACCACGACGACAACTTCAACCACGACGACAAGCAGCAGAGTAACATCCCGCCAACTACGCAGAAAGATCGGAAGCACCGTATGAAACCCAACCAATCAGGTAGCGCGGGTAGCAGCGGTAGTAGCAAGTCTGGAGAGGGCAAACCATCCGTGTGGATCTGACTCCGTGTGCGGGCACACATGCATCCTCGTGAATTTCCTTGGGCATTTATGGACACACATACACAAACATGCAATACACTTTTAACATATACAGTAAGCTCTCATGAGATGCGGTAGAAAACGTTTGAAACACCTATCGTGCCTTCAGATTCAAGGAGCTCTGAAGTGTGAAAGTATACTTTTGACTGAAATGCCCATATATCTCTGGTATTACCAAGCTTTTCACTGGTCTTCCTGTTTTAAGATCAACTGAACTATGTGGCTGTTTTTGTGTCAGCCACAGTCGACAGAAACTTTTATTAAGCTATTTACTATAAATATGACAGTGATAATGGTTTGGGAAGCTTCAAGCCTCTCTGTGAAATATCTGTGGAATGCCTGTGAAGCTGTTTTCCGATTCCAGACCAGCTATCAAACATCTTCAATTCAAACAGTGACTAAGACATCACAATGCCAAGTTTTAATGCTGGGACATTACTTATCACTGCTGGTGTGCTCTGCTGTCATAAATGCAAATGGGTCTTCTGTGGCGATACAGGCAGACAGACATTCATGAACACAGATTCACAGATTCTTTGTCAAAGTAATAGAGACCCAAAATAGTGTACAGCCATTACCCATTTCTCATACTGCCCTCTCCTGGTTTAATGTAGCTACTTCAGTCTAACCAGCTGTAGGGGATGAGCTAGTTCCAACACGGTGTGAATATGTAGCATAGAATAGTCTGTTACAGTAGTTTTAGTTTGTCAGAATGTCTTTGGGAATTGCTGCCATAAGCAGAGATGATCTTTCACCAATAGTAAGAATTATGAGGACTACAGCTGACTCACCCCCACAAATCATAGTATAGTGTATATGCTAAAAAATGCTTTGGGGGTAATCCTATACCTACAGCTGTGCACGGAGAGAGCACTTGTGAGCAAAGTACACTGTGGGAACGTCTTCCATTTTGTTTTGTACTGCCACATTCCAACTTACAAAAGACATTTTTGCCTTTTCTTGGATGATACCCAGTGTGATGGCGAAAATGTGTCGCTGTGGGAGACCAAATACTGTTTGTCACCATGGAGACATCATGCTGCTATGTCCAAGAAGAACAGGCCATATAACTCCTTCTGTGTGTGTGTGTGTGTGTGTGTGTGTGTGTGTGTGTGTGTGTGTGTGTGTGTGTGTGTGTGTGTGTGTGTGTGTGTGTGTGTGTGTGTGTGCACATTACCTCTGTTGTTTTACATATAAGCAATAGAGAGCACTAACCTTAAAATTCAGCAATATTTGGATCTGGCTTGAGATCTTTGGCTTGGTTTCTGTTTCATCTGGAATTTGGGATGTGGACTTCCTTATTCAGTCAGGCTAGATTGGTTTAAGGGGTGTTATTATTCTATAGCCTTAAAATTGTAAAAAAGGAATATTAAAAATGAGCCTGTAATTTGTAGGAACTTCCTGATTCCCAATGACACCTACACGTTTTAGTATGCAGTAGACTCTCTCTGCTGTCAGACTGTTCAGACAGTTAGACTGGGCAGACAGTTAGACTGTTCAGACAGTTAGACTGGGCAGGTATTGACTCATACCCCAACGTGACTGGAGCATGATACTCTTCTAAATGTGCACTTTGGCCAAAAGAAGAATGTGCATCAATTTTGGTGTAACTGTTAAAGCTTACAACTGAGAGAGTGAGAGAGAGAGAGAGAGAGAGAGAGAGAGAGAAACTCTAAAGGATCCCTTTAGATCAGCTTTGCCCCACCCCTGAGGTGTGTGTGTGTGTGTGTGTGCGTGCGTGCGTGTGTGCGTGCGCGTGTGTGTGTGATGTAGAAAGCACATCTTCTCAGCAGGTTCTCAGTGCATGCTGAGGGAGCTGATGGCACTGTCACTGCTGCAGGAGCATGGCCTTATGCCCCGTTACCTCCTCTGGGACGCAGCGTGCTTCAGACTCCAGTCCATTTGGTGTCCCTCCTCTCCTCCAGGAACCACAACAAAGGAAAAAGCCACATTTGTTGTTCTTATATAAGGGATAAAATCGTCATTTTCTTCTTACTGTGCCACGCTGGAATAGTCGGCAGTGTATAGTTATTTCCATTTTTGGAAACACTTTGCTTGGGATTTTGTGAAAACGCATGTTGAGAGCTATTTTGGTAATAAAATGGATAATGAATACATTGTCGTCAGTGTTGTCTCGTAACTTTTCACACAAGTAAATAGCAACGGCTCCCGTCATTTTGAAAGGCTATTGCAAAATGTAGCAGGATCTTAGAATATTTTTGTATTGCTGATGTGGAGTCATTACCATAAAGTATTAATAACACTGAAGTATCAGTGCAGAAGAGTCGACATTTCTCCTCAAGGAAAATCCCTTTACTACGATGGTGAGATCTTCTGCTACAAACTTAGAATGAAAAAACGAGGGATGTTATTATCAGATATGCATGGCAGGATGATAGCAGCACATACCGAAACAATTATACAAGCGACATGACGGGAAAGCAACCATTTACAACTATACATTTACACTAAATACAGTCAAAGAGACACATGGCATTCTGGGCCAAATCGCTCTCCAGCATCCTGAGTGATCCACACCCTTGATTCAGTGGTCATTAAACATCCCCCACCACCATCAAAGGTCAGACATCCTGATGAAGATCTTACAGGTGCTCCTGAACACAGTGCAGCTTGCAGAGATGCTGCAGTGCTCATTTTTATGTCAAAAGGGCAACACTCCTGGATCAGCTCTCATTATTATACGTGTAAATAAAACATTAATGCATACTGATTCTGACATGTAGCGGTGTCCCGTAGACTGGGGCCACTGCAAGGAATTGTTTCAAATCATCTAGGTTACTAAAACAAATACTAAATTATAGAATTGCATATAGAATTTTTGAATATATTAATAGAATATTATTGCATCATAATGTATTCTCTTTTGTTTATTTACATTTACTTACATGTAAATACTTGTATACTTCATAAGTGTACTACTATTTTGGCACTGCTAAATCTGTATACATTATATTAGTTTAACATATACCTAATCAGCAATATTGAGTCGGACTCCTTGTTCTACTGTACACCTGTGTGCAGGAATGCTGTACCTTGATTTTTTTATTTTCATTTCTTTTTGTTTTTTAACACCTGTGCCCTTAACACACAGCACTAACAGCTGGTTGTCTTTAACACTCAGACTTAATATTCACTATGTGTCACGTTTAGTTCCATGTGCTTTTGTCTTCATTCCAGTTATCATGCCGATTGCATTTGTAACTTCACCTCTCATTATTGCTCCCAACTGTGTCTTGTTTAGCTCCTCGTTTCACCGTGTATTTAAACCTTGTGTTTTGTCTTCCTGTGTGTTTCCTTGTTGTGTTGTTACTTTCCTGTGTCTTATCCTTGGCCCCACGGACGTAGTTTTGGGGGGGGACGGGGGGGACATGTCCCCCCCACTTTTTCAAAAGCCGGTTTTGGTCCCCCCCAGTTTTTACAGTTAAAACCAAATATTTAAGTAGCGACGAAGTCATGTCCCCCCCACTTTTTAACGGTTAAAAAAACAATATCCAAATAGCGACAAATCTAGCACTAGGATCATGCAGCTCCGAGCTCCCCCCCCCCCCGCTCAACAATTTTTGTTCACAGCGCTCAACAATTTTCATTCAACCCCCCCCCCCCCCCCCCCCCCCCCCCCCCGCTCAACAGTTCGCCACCCCAGGTTGTGTCCCCCCCACTTATGAAATCAAAACTACGTCCATGCTTGGCCCGGGTTCCTGTTTCTGTTGTATTTTGGTCCTAGTCATGTCCCTTTGTCTTATTTATTGTTCTTTATCTGGCTTATTATCTGGACTGTTTATATGACCCTCATTATGGTCTTGCCCTTAATAAATCACTCCTCTCAGTGCCTGCAGTTCCCTCTTTCCACCGCCACCGTCCCTGGTTTCTTGCCGCCATCCCTGGGATTGTGCCCCTGAATTCGCTGCCGTACCTTCACCGTGGTGCTTCCAGACTTTCACTTTCACCTTGTTCACTGTTTTGCGTACCAAGCATGGGCGGTTTGTTCATTGGGGCGATTGGGCGACGCACCACGAAAGGATGAAAATGAAGGTTTTTTCTCACATTCTATAACGTATTTAACTAGATATGTCTGTTCTGGACAGTTTCTCCTGCCTCTGAATGCCATTGTCCAATCAGCGTTGAGGTGCATTCCCTGAAGTACCGCCTCTTTTCGGGCGATTTTAGTCTGACGGTAAATCGCCCCGACTGCTCTCGTAGACTCTCATGTTAATGTTTTTTTTAAGTGTAGGTGGGAAGGCTCGCGCTTACGTCAGACGTAACGGTAGGGGAAATAACGGCAGCTCGCGATCTGCTCAACACGGCCAGCGTTCCTTCACCTCACAACAACTCAGTCGTTTCATTAAGAGAAGAGCCATTCAGTCGTCGTAATAATCAAGATAAACTAGCAACTAAGGAATTAGGGCCACCGAAAACCAGATCTAAACATCAAACCAGTGAAGGGAGTAAAATAAACTGGTATGAAGGGAAAACATGTCTAGCAGACTGTGAAGTAGCGCGCACTTAATGCTGTTGCCCATTTACATTCTAACGCCTAAACTAAAATGCTGTCTGAGGAATAGAAATTATTGTGTGGTAAAGATTCACTTTAATTAATGGTAAATCTGGCCTCTCTCCATGTTTAAAGTTGTTTGTGAGGGCAAATTGAGAGATGACAATTTTTGTTGACGACAGTTAATTGTTCAGTCATTGTAGCTTTAACCAAAATGATATTTACAAGATATATCGGTGCACAAATACTGTACAGTCTATAATGTAATGAGTAATATATATGATTATATTTTCATTGGTTAAGTCAGTGTTTTTTATTTACCCACTGAAATGGTCACCTTGGATGTCATCACAACAATTGCCCCCCCTGAGATATTTTTCAGAGGCCGCCACTGCTTTTTTTTTTTGGGGGGGGGGGGGGGGGGGGGGGGGGGTACAGTTAACAGCTGGAAGTCAGAGTAACGTTCTATGTGGAGCATCTGTGATGTTTACACAGAGAAGGACACGTTCAGCGAAAGCAGTCCGCATCGGTCCGCGTCGGTATCAAGAGGGCAGAGTTCAGCAGGTATCCAGAGGTTAGTCTGGAGGCCAGGTCTGGGTACGAAAGGCAGGTCAGTGCACAAGAGAGCATACAAACGCTTAATACAGGGTTGCCAACTTTTCAAGATCACTTGGAGTGAGATTTGAACCTACTGAGGGGGGTGGCGAGTGTAAATTGTTGATGGGGGAGTGGCGAACGTAAATTGTTAGGGGGCGGGGTGTGTAAAATGGACACAAATTAAGTATTATATCACGATTGATCGATCGCCAGTGGTTGGCGCCAGAGCGAACTAGTAACTCATTGAATCATAGATGTAGAGCAGAGGTAAATAAACTAGATTTTTTTTTCGGCGTGAGAAATCGGATGTGTGAGCGTGTGAAGACAGTCAAATGGGTGTGTCTCACGCTCAATGCGTGAGAGTTGGCAACCCTGTTAATAGGCCAAGTGAAGAGGCAAAACTTTGTAAGGAGGAGGTGAGCAGAGCTATTTAAAGGGAGGAAGAACAGGTGGCACTAGTTTAGGGATGGGGAAATTCACCAATTCACATCCGTGATTCGGCACACATGTCTGCGATTCGACTGCACCGGTAGATTCAACGTGCATCGGGTTTAATTTGCAGGTGAATTTACGGTGCATCTACTCTAGCCTTTTTGCAGCGGCAAATACCATGGTTAAATCGGGTGTTTTGTTTTCCAGTATCTATTCCTTATTCTAACGTATTTACAGAGGCAACATACTTTTTATTTTTATTGATTTCTTTTTTTTTCGAGGCAACATAAATGCACCATCGTGTCCTCAGGTACTGATGCAAGCACGCAGATGTACACAACAGGGAAACGAATTAGCAACGACAAAGAGATATTTAATGCACCAAAAAGACACACAAATCAAACGTGTGGCAATATTTCGGGTTTTTTAAGCGAGGTGGTCAACTTGACAAGACGCACGCAATCTGCAAACAATGCCGTGGGGCTATCAAATACGTTTGTAGCACAACAAACCTGGCGACACACATGAAAAGACGGCACGGTGTGGACATCTCTGCGGCCGCTACCCCCTCGTAAGTCTAGCAGACAGTAGTGTTGCAGATCATAATTTTCATTATGCACATTGTTAATACAGTACTTTTAAAAACTGTTCATCTTATGTTTTAAACGTTTTGTATAAATATAGATGGAGAAAATAACTGAATAATTCACTTGAATAAATTAATGCTCTGTCTGAATATACTGTATTATGCATTTTTTTTATATTATGTATTGGTTTTGCTCCATTGAAAACAACCAGATGCATACATCCCTTAAATTGTTAGAGAGTAAAGTAGAATTGTGCTATTGAGTTAAGAAAACTGATGGGTTAGGCCAATACATCCTCAAACCTCAACTAACTGTATCAAATGATCACTTATCAAACCGAATCCTCATATAATAAGTCATATCGTTATCAAATCATTTTGAATCGCATCATATCGTGAACAGGAGTGATTGGTATCGCATCGTATCGACAAGGGGTTTCAGAGTATCGCAGTTATATCGTTTCGGTGACAGTGTATCGAGATGTGTATCGAATCTACCTTAGTGGTGTTACGTCCCGGTCTAGGCTACGGGGTTTAACAGCAACGAAGACGAACTGAGGGAAATATGCGGAAGTGAATCGGGGTTGTATTTACATGTGTGCATTTATTTTATACAGTGGAGGCATAGGCGGAGCCAAAGCAGGGGCCGGGGTGGCACTGGACCCCCCTGAATTCTGATTGGCCACCCCAAGTGCCCCCCCAGATGACTGACATGTCACCGCATCGCACATCTTGTTGAGAGCCTGTTGCGTTTTGTAATCGGTAATAATACTCAATGCTCAATTTCATTTAAAACATGCAAGCAGCAGGCACGACGGAGAATTTTTTTCAAACGAACGTGTTGTGGCGAATTCCGAGTTCCCTCGTTTGCACACGCATAAAGACGCTACAGATGATATTCCGGAGTTACAGTGATTATAACTTAGTTCACTGAGCACTCTAGTTTTGTCCTAACTAGATATTTAGACATAATACTGCTGTAATACTGCGATGTCGTGGTCCGAGGTGAACTTCGGTATAGCCAGTGTGTATTTTATTTAAAATAATTAACACCCTTGAGCCAGTGTGGCTTTGGACATAGATAATGCAGTTTGCTGTGATGGATAATTAAAACCTAGCTCTTATTTATGTATAGAAACATAAATCGACAATATAATCTGTAGCGTCTTTATGCGGATAAACGAGGGTTGTCGGAATGCCCCACAACACCGGCTGACAGTAAAAAGTGTCGCACGTGAAATGCTACAGGCACCGTTCAGAAACTGATCAGGGGTGAGTTTCCCAAAACGTTCTTAGCGCTAAGTAACTTCGTAACCTCGTACATTTCATACGAGGTTACGAAGTAGCGCTAAGAACGTTTTGGGAAACTCACCCCAGTTCAGTTAAATGGGTTCAGTTCAGTAGATATATGCGGCTTTTAGCCCGGTGCAGCTTATAAAACATTTTACTTTCTTTTTTTTTAACTTTGTAGGTGCGGGTAATATTATGAATGAATTATATTATAATTTTACATATTGTACATAAATAGTAAAAAAAGACACTTTTCTAGGAAAAATATTATACTACACATTACATCTACAGTGGTTTCTTTGCCCCGACTTAAGCTTGTGTGACCGTATCAGTGATGTAAGTTACTGAAAATATGTAGGCCTACTCAAATGGAATTAATTATTTCAAAAACAGTCACTCAATGATCGAGGGAATGCTGAAAGCAGCTTTCGTATTTCGTATATTTGGATTGTAAGATATGCCAGAAGTAGCACATCTGTGTTTTTACTTTTACATGTTGTACATTTTGCACATTGTTAAAAAACTGCAAATTTCATACACAAATCTGATCTCCTGCGTGTTTAAGATGTACTTGATATGAAAAGTATAACATTTACAGATTTTGATTGCAATTGAATGCTTTTCGTAAATATACATTGTCATAGTCTATGGACCCCCTAAAATAGCTTTGGCCACCCTCTGGCCACCCCAAGGATAAAAGTCTAGCTCCGCCACTGAGTGGAGGGCTGATTTCTCAGGAACCGACAGTGCTCAAAATAACAAACAATAACCAACAACCAACAAATAAACACAAAACTGCAAATAAAAGAGCGTAGTGTTCCCTACTCACCCTCACCCAAACCACAACCAAACCAAATGTTACGTACAATAATTACAAGACGTGGGCTTTATACTATATATATATATATATATATATATATATATATATATATATATATATATATATATATATATATATATATATATGTACATGTATTTTAACCAACAACCAGAACCGAATGGGGCAAAACCAGAATCAATATCGACAAACCAGATCAAATCGGTACACAGAATTCGAATATACAGCACACCAACAATATCGCAACAATGCACGCTCTCTCTACTCTCCCCTCCTCGTCCCTGCCGACTCTGCGCGGTCTTTATCCGAAGCTGATGGCACGCATCACGTCTTGTCCGCCAATCACCTGGGGGAATCCGGAGGTAAGGCGTGGCGAAGAAGTTAGGGACGAGAGGGTGCGGCGGCATCCCGAGGACGACAGCGGAGCAGCAGAAAAACACAACAACTATAACAACAACAACACAAGGCACGCAGGGCCGTAACAGTGGTGAAGGTATATACATCCTTACACTAGTTAGTACTCCGAAGATGGTTCTCCAGAGCGAGATAGAGCTCCCCTAGTGGTGAGATTGGGTATTTGTTGTCACTCATGTTGCTGCCACTCACGCTTGTTGGTCTTCTTCTCTTTCACCTGTCTTGCTGTCCCCTCGTTAGTAGGTGAAGTTAAACCTTCGTGTTTTGCGCTCCATTTTCGTTTTTTTTTGTATTTTCACATATCATATCGATATTTGTAAATGTATTTATCGTTGTTGTGTTGGTGGTGTCATTAAGTGTTGCGTACCACTTGACTTCTCCTCCCTCGCTCACCATGACAAAGACGAGTCTCGTTAGAAATAAGAATAGATAGAATGATCAACATATCATCATGATAATCTGTTTACTTTGCAATTATGTGTAATTAATTATAATAAGTAATTCGCTTTGACAGAGATATTCTTACAATAATAAATTTTAAAGGTCTAGTGTGCATATAAGATATGAAAATAAAAGAAACATTTTGCAAATCACATAATAGTTACACATTTGGCAAAACACTATGTTGATAAAATACACATTTTTAATATATGTATATAACAAATATTTGTGCGTGCATATAGGGTCTGGACTGATGGGCTGCGTGAGACCCTAAGCATCGTAACCCTGTTCGTGAGAGGCCATGTGTGAGAAAGAGTGGTTTCAACACATCACATGGTTCACAAGGTCAGTGTAAGTCCAGAACACACAACTCTGATACGGAGTACGAACCTGTGCTACGGACTATGGTGAAGCAAGAATGTCTCTACAGTGGCGGATTTCCTGTTTCAGAGAGGAAATTGATTCAATGGGCATAGGTAGAATAAAACATTCCCTGGAAGTCTGAGACTATAATTGAGTACAGACCCTCCACCCTCTCTCTCCAAGGTCTCCCCCTATATCTCTCTCTCCGTCCTCTCCATCCTGTCCTGGAGGAAAGAGGGTCATGGAACAGTACTTGTTAACATGAGTAAAATGTATTGTTATAGATGGCAATTCATAACCCAACCTCTTCGTGGTCTGTGACCTTTTAAATCCATTTGTGAATTTTACAGTTTTCTATGTCTGTTGTCCGGTGTTTAAGACAAGTAAGGTATTTCCTTGGTAGAGGAATTTCCTGCAGGAATTTCCTTTGCACAGACTCCAATCCTCAGTGCAGGACTTCAAAATCTGTGCTGCCCAAAACGCTTTCTGCATTTGATTAAATTAAGCTATAACAGGTAAGACAGACTTACTCTACGTTGCACTTGTTACAGTGATAATAAAGAATCTGAATCTGAATCTGAAAACAATGGATTTTGACTAATAACCTAGACTTTATTTGACAATGAGAGGGCAAGCATTTTACCATATGCTTTATTCAAACATATTTACAACAGAAAAAATATAGATTTTTTGTGAAGACAGAATGTGCAGGTTTGCAGATCTAAAGGACATAGTTGGTGATCAGTGTCAGGCCCCTCTGTTATGTAAATGGAGGTGATGGGGGTTTTCACCCAAACCCACCAACTACAGAGATACGTTACATGTCTCCTAACTGGAAGCTGGTGACCTGATAGTTTTGAAGATTAGGATTTATAAAGAACACCACAGGGAATCAAAAAAGGCACCACCGTTCAGAAAGGACCTGTGACCACGTACACTTCCCGCAATGAATGGTACCAGAAGACTCGTAGGCTCTGGAGTCATGTGATAAACAGAACTGTTGGCAGAGCAGAGGGAACATTAAGAGCTGACTCTAGGGAGAAATAGACGGAGAAAACCTCCAGACCTCTTCACACTAATTACATTCATTCTCAGTAAGGAAGCCAAGATCATTACATTTTATCAGCATGTGTCAGTCCTTCTGCAGTGGCTCTGCGTGTGGGGGTGTGTACAGGGACACTCACAAGCAGCATATTCACTATACTGCACACAAGCAACAGCAGAGTTCCCTGTTCTGGAACCTTCCACGTCCTAGACCTGGCTCTGCTCCCATAGACCGTCTGGTAGAGGACATATATTTGACCACAGACGCTGCAAAATATACATGGGTCTACGGATAACAGTATATGTCCGGTGTCGTGAATGTTTTTAACAGCCTGTGTACTGCACATGACATCTAGTGCAAATTTACTTCTCACAGCACACGACACACCCTTTGCGCAGGGAGATTTGGACACTAACAGGCATCGTGGTGTAATGAGCTCATGCGCGTGCATGGTGTGCAGGTCTTCTTGATGAACCCATGAACCCAGCACCGGTTCATGCGCACGAACACGTCTTAGAGCAAACGTTGCTCTGTGCTGTGTGCGTGATTTAATTTGGAGAGCTCTGCTCTGAACAAAAGTGCACTTGAGGGAAAAGCTTATTACTAAAAAATTCATTCATTAGAGGTGGGTTCGATCACAGCGAGGAGGAGGAGAGGCGTGTTTTGTCTGGGCTGTGTCTCTGCAGCTCAGTGTGGGCCGGGAGGGTCGGGCCGCCTAATCCATCTGAGCTCCACCTTTCCCATCTCACGTCTACTAAAGCTTCGCAACTCGGCTTATGGGAGCAAGTCTCTTCTGCTACCATGGCAACTCCCCCACCACCTCTTTGAAACCTGAAAGTGTAAATGAATGAACTTTTTACCCCACAGTATGATGGCCATTAAACAGTATAACCGGACGTTATGTTTGGGTCACCGAGCAGTGACTGAGAAGTGAGATTCTGTTGCCAGTGTGTTTGCATAAGCAATGTACATTCTATTATGTTCTATATGTTTGCATATCAGATATTAAATGCTAAATTATAGGGTCAGATGTTTTCAACAGTTCTGGGAGAGTTGACCCAAGAGGAACTTTGGCCTAGGAATTTGTCAGTAAACAAAATAAATTTTGTTAGAATTAAAAAATTACTGGGACAGTTATTTAGGCCTGATTATGCAGATAGTAAAAGTGGTTTCACATTCTGCATACCTATCCCATCAGTCCCTGCTTGCTGTGAGCAGTGAAAACCACATTTTGACCTCGAGTCTTGGCTCTCTGCAGTAGTTGTTCCGGCCTGCAGACGAAGCCTTTCTGAAGCTTTCGCTGCCCCATTGCAGCTGGTTTAGCCTGGTGAGCCGGGCCTGTGTGCTGATCGCACAGACTGGCACTCTCCGAGATGCAGGCGGACCACGCCCTGCGAGTGAAGCCGCAACAGCTGCTCGAACTCGTCCGGCATTGCGTGTACATTCTTCTTGGTCTGCTTGTCATCGTAGTAGTGGTTGGTGAGCGGGCAGCGGGCATGCGGGTGCAGGCTGAACGGCCAGAAGCCGTAGAGGTGGACGTTGGCACACAGCTCCAGTGCCAGGCTGGCCACGATCAAGCCGGTGCTGAGGCGGACGGCGCGTAAGCCCTGGCCCCGCCAGAACCTGGCCAGGCAAGTCAAGTACTCCGGGCTGAGGAAGACGGGTCGCGGGACATCGCGGCCTTCGCCTTGCAGGTCCTCCACGGTGTAGAGAGCGCGCAGCGAGACGGGCGTATTGCGTCCGTAGGAAAAGGCCGGCAGCAGCAGCAGGGAGTGCCCGTACGGGCGGAGGCTGTCCACGAACGGGCGACGCCGATCCACCAGCCCGCTGAACCTGGGGAGGGGAGCCCAGTGAGAGGAGAGAGGTGAGCCCAGGGAGAGAGGAAAGAGAAGAGGAGAGAGGGGAGCCCAGGGAGAGAGGAAAGAGAAGAGGAGAGAGGGGAGCCCAGGGAGAGGTGAGCTCACGGAGTGGGGAGGACTGAATATGGCTGGATGCGTATGCCACAGAGAAGAGTTCATTTCACAACTTTACTATCACCACTGCCAACTGGCATCTTTTCTCCAAACGCTCTAGACCTCTGTGTCTACCTCTTAGAGATCTATCTTGAACTCCTTATCTTGAACGCAATAATGATACATTTTTCCATTATTCTAAATTCATTTGGTTTTAAATCTCATTCATTTTTAGGTCACTTTAAGTCTTAGGTCTATTCATCTTAGATACATTATAAAGAGCCTCTGCCCCTGGTATATATTCTATACCAGGGGTCTCAACAGCCCCCCATGGCTCCAAAGCCCTGCTCAGGTTCAAATGTGCCCTATTCTATCACACCTGATCCATCTCATCAGCTCAGCGTTTAGCCCTTGTTGAGCTGGATCAGGTGTAATGGAACAGGGTAAACCTGAGCCTAGCAGGCCAGGGGGCCCGTGGCTGATGTATAAAACCCCTGATCGATACATCTTATGCATTTAACACCAACTGTGTTTCAGCGCTTTAAACAATATAGTATGACATTTTACAAAGGTTTTCAAAGGGTTGCCAGTGGAACGATCTTGATATGCTGCTTGTAGATCGGAGTGGGTCAGACACGCCTGAAGCGTGTGGTGTCCGTTGCTGTGGAAACGGTAGCCAGGGATTATGTTCCGTTGATAAATTGATTGATGCTGTTCAGATGGAACAGTTAACCGCTGCGATTGGTTGCGTCTGAATGGAGTTCCTCGCTGTTACAATGAAGGCATGCTGAGCTTTTACAAATGGTGCTGAACTGAATGGAATGAAAGTAACATGAGTCCATCTGTAGTTCACTAGTCCTTCAGCAGAACGCTTTGTGGTTAGCGGGTGCACAAACATGGTTTGATTCTCTTGAGCTGTTTATTGTTTTCAAATTTTTTGGTCCATCTAGAAAACCCATTACTCTATCACTGATATGGGCCTGGACATACAATCTGTGCAGTAATGCATTGTGAATTTGAGAAGCAGTTCAAACTGAGATTAAATACCATCAGAATCCTTCTTCCTAAATATTTCTGACATGCACATCTGTATAAATGTGGCCTTACTTCTCCAAGAGTATGCTGGGGTTAGCCGTAACAAGGCCTGTTTTGTTGCCCACATCTCTTTCATGTCCGCTTCCCAATGGAGGAAGATTACACCTGAGAGGGAGAGAGCAAAGAGTTGCAGTACACAGAGAGAATTATAGTGCGCTCAGTTGTTCATGAAAATCATGACAGTTAAGATTCGTTCAGCAAATGTGCTCCTGTGGGTTTTTATTCTTTCCCCAGTTGTGTGCTGTAGTTGATGCATATACTACATCACCGACTACATGAACCAATCAACTTCACACCTGATGATAAATTGGGCGGAGTCAATATTTTCTCCACAGCTGCTATTGGCCAGGATTCCTCCATTGCCCACCACGGCACACGACTCCCACGATGCATTTCCAAAAGGCTGCTCCTGAGCACACAGACCGGACTGTTGTATTTCATGTAAATAAACCGTTAGCATTAGTACAGGCACACACAAGCCCACGCCCTACCTTGGCAAATGTTGTGAAGAGCTCTGGGGTCACCTTGAGTGGCTTTCTCTTTTCACCATCATACGCGACCTCTGACCCCACGGGTGTGTTCTCTTGTGTGACCACAGCCTTAGATATGGCATGGCACTTGCTGCTTAGTAATGACCTTAAAAAACCCTTTGTTTCAGATTTTAGTCAAAAAATCTCTAGCCATTTTCTAGCCATTTGTGAATACATTTACATATCTTCATAAGCAAAAATCTAGTTTGTGCATTTTGGTATCAATTTCTTATTATCTAAAAGAGTTTGGTTCAGAAAATAATATTTAATTTATGTATTTCTGAAGGATGGCTGGAGATAACATGTTTCCTGTGGAAAACTTACTTTTTTACCTAACACTGCACAATTTAAAACATAAATCCACCATGGTTACTACTCTCAATGGTACAACAGTCTACAGGATGCTGTTGTGTGTTCACCTGAACGTTTTATAGTTGTCCTCCTTCCTATCCCAAGTGGAAGAGTAACGCTGTAACAGCTTGTCAATAATTTCAACTTCCCTAGAAAACAGGGGCGCATACACAGAGACTGAGAAAGCAGCACTGATGACGGTAGCAGGACATGGCAGCGCGAAGCATCTGGGAAAGTGTATCTTCAGACATATTTTACTAGCCTCACTGCAACATGTTTGTGTGGGGTATGAACCAGCGACCCCCGTCTCACGCCAGTTAAGCGTTGGTCTGAAGATCAAGGGATGCACTGGCACTGTGGGTTTAGCCATGAAGCAAAACAGTCTTGTAATTTCTCACTTGCAGTTTTTGCAGGAATCTCTCTTATCCAAGTTTTCAGGTTTTACAGGTTTTTTTCCAATGTTGCGAGGACCATTAACACCTCCATCACTGTGGTGAGAGAAACAGTTAGAGACCATTGTGTTGAAAAACCGTGGTAAAACATGGATAGTCCATGGGCAAGATCTAAAGTAATTCAAAATGCCCATAACCTTTTCAAAATACCCTAAAATTAGATAAAAAGAACCCCTACTGAGGCAAATATTTATTGAAAATGATCCAATATTACGTATCTATGTGGCAAAAGTAGGGCTTTCAGCACCACTGCATGTGTTAGGCTATATAATAGCTGATGAGGTAATGATTATTGATTAATGAATCACATGCTAATCACATCAACAATATTCTTGCAACATGTGAATTTACCTTCGTTCAGTCTTCAGTCATTTAAAAAGCTTTAATTTATAATGCTTTTAAAACAGCATTATCACTCACAGTCAGGGGGAACAGGGCCCACTCTGCCCGGTTCTCTAAGAGTTCTGCAGTGTAATTTCGGCCTCTGTGTTCCCACTTAGATTAATGAGTGATTGCACTGAGCTGCCAGTTAATCTACACTTTAGATACCTCTACTCTATAGATACTCCATTTATTAGATATATATATATATACATCTAATATATACCTATACCTACAGGCAACCAAACATTTTTTGGTCAGTTCCATGCATGCAGACATTAGTTGACGTTAGTAACAGGATGTGGGCTGGATGCTGAGTCAAAAGCAGCGTGACTGAGCAAAGCATCTTTATTTTAGTTAGCAAGTAGCGCTAACAAATAAACCATACCAAAACTTGTCAGAATAACGACTGACAACAGATATACACAAGACACATCCTTAAATACACAGACGACAACAAGCAACAAGTGTACACATTACAACGATCCGAGGGACAGATGAAACGGATAACACACACACACACACACACACAAACACACACACGGAAGCAAACACATACATATATAAAAACGAATGAATCTACACACAGGGACTGTACCGTTATATGACTTGCTAATTTGTCTTCCTTTCTGCACAACTGTACAGTGTTTTTGTTGAAATGGTCTGAATATTTCTGTGTATTAGTGTGGCATTAGGGGTGGGGATGTGGTCGCCTGAGGGGTGGAGAGATAATAATTTCAACTTCCCTAGAAAACAGGGGCGCATACACAGAGACTGAGAAAGCAGCACTGATGACGGTAGCAGGACATGGCAGCGCGAAGCATCTGGGAAAGTGTATCTTCAGACATACTTTACTAGCCTCACTGCAACATGATTGTGTGGGGTATGAACCAGCAACCCCCGTCTCACGCCAGTTAAGCGTTGGTCTGAAGATCAAGGGATGCATTGGCACTGTGGGTTTAGCCATGAAGCAAAACGGTCTTGTAATTTCTCACTTGCAGTTTTTGCAGGAATCTCTCTTATCCAAGTTTTCAGGTTTTACAGGTTTTTTTCCAATGTTGCGAGGACCATTAACACCTCCATCACTGTGGTGAGAGAAACAGTTAGAGACCATTGTGTTGAAAAACCATGGTAAAACATGGATAGTCCATGGGCAAGATTTAAAGTAATTCAAAATGCCCATAACCTTTTCAAAATACCCTAAAATTAGATAAAGAGAACCCCTACTGAGGCAAATATTTATTGAGGAAAATGATCCAATATTACGTATCTATGTGGCAAAAGTAAGGCTTTCAGTATCTGGTTTGATCCCAGTATATTACAGTAACTGCAGTAACTCTTGTTTATTCACAGACAATGGCATCTGCTTTTAGCATGAGTGTGAAAATGTGTGAAAATATGAAGATGTTTTAGGTCATATTTATTCAGACAAATAGAAACTTTTAACGGATTCACAAATTTTCAAGCACCACTGCATGTGTTAGGCTATATAATAGCTAATGAGGTAATGATTATTGATTAATGAATCACATGCTAATCACATCAACAATATTCTTGCAACATGTGAATTTACCTTCGTTCAGTCTTCAGTCATTTAAAAAGCTTTAATTTATAATGCTTTTAAAACAGCATTATCACTCACAGTCAGGGGGAACAGGGCCCACTCTGCCCGGTTCTCTAAGAGTTCTGCAGTGTAATTTCGGCCTCTGTGTTCCCACTTAGATTAATGAGTGATTGCACTGAGCTGCCAGTTAATCTACACTTTAGATACCTCTACTCTATAGATACTCCATTTATTAGATATATATATATATACATCTAATATATACCTATACCTACAGGCAACCAAACATTTTTTGGTCAGTTCCATGCATGCAGACATTAGTTGACGTTAGTAACATTAGTAACATTAGTTACATTATGTTTTGTTACATTAGTTAGTAACATGAGCATTGTGGAAAGCGCTATATAAATAAAATGTATTATTATTATTATTATTATTCGTAACTGGATGTGAGCAGGATGCTGAGTCAAAAGCAGCGTGACTGAGCAAAGCATCTTTATTTTAGTTAGCAAGTAGCGCTAACAAATAAACCATACCAAAACTTGTCAGAATAACGACTGACAACAGATATACACAAGACACATCCTTAAATACACAGACGACAACAAGCAACAAGTGTACACATTACAACGATCCGAGGGACAGATGAAACGGATAACACACACACACACAAACACACACACGAAAGCAAGCACATACATATATAAAAACGAATGAATCTACACACAGGGACTGTACCGTTACATGACTTGCTAATTTGTCTTCCGTTCTGCACAACTGTACAGTGTTTTTGTTGAAATGGTCTGAATATTTCTGTGTATTAGTGTGGCATTAGGGGTGGGGATGTGGTCGCCTGTGGGGCAGAGAGATAGCCCCGATGAATCAGCGGCTAGCCTAATTAAATGTCATTAAAGTCCTCAAATATGTGCATTTCTCTTCCAGTGGATTGTTGGAACCCAAGTTCGCACTCTAAATCTCTAGTCACTCCCAAGAAAGTCCAAAACTGAGAGTACCTTTCGTAAGAGGGGTAATGTGCGTGTTTTGCAGCTGCACGTGTGTCTTTCATACAAAGAGATACATCTAGTAAGTCAAATTAAGCATGTAATGGAATGGTAATAAAGAATGTAAAGATGTGTTGACAATGCTGCACCATGCTCTGCCTTGTAGATGACAGTGAGAGTACACAGAGTTTAAAAACACCAGCAACACTGCTGTCAAATCTATTCACACCACTATCACCACCACCACCACCACCACCAAGTCAGTGTCACTGCAGTGCTGACAATGACTCACCACCCAAATAACACCTGACAAGGTGAAAGGGGCCTAAGAAAATATACAGAGATACAGATGGAAACAGTCTGATTGTAGAATTATAAACTGTTTCTCTGTGGTAAGTGAATATGATTAAATTGACTGTGAGTGTAGATACAAGGTGTTCTATTTTAACAGCAATATTTTTCAAACAGAAGATGAATGTGTTGTGAAGGTTGCTCCTGCGACCTTCAGTGTTTCAAAGTTAAATTGCTTTATTCCGTTTTTCTGCTTTATTGTTTTTTTGGAGTGTATTGATGTTATTTTGGAGTGCACTGATGTCATTTTGATGCACGATATTCAAACATTACAAATTACATGTGTCATTTATAATTGATTGTCGTCTTGCTTTTTGCTCATTTCTAAGGAGTGCATTATAGTGTATTGGAAAAGAGTGAGTCAATGGTGTTTGGGTCATTCTGACTCTTTCATCAGATCAGTGGAGCACAAGAAAAACATAGCTGAGGTTCTATGACTGGAATTTGACCCGAGATGACATTCTTGGGCCAATGTGTCCTCCAAAATGTGAAAGACATGCATAGATTTCTAGGGAAAAATTGCAGACAACAGGAAACTCATAAAGCAGTGTCACTTAACTGGCTAACTCTTGCTACTATTTAAGTAGGCTATGTCAAAAATGAGGAAATTATCTCTGATGTTAAGATATCAAGTTGCCTTTTTGTTTGTTTAACTTTAACTATATAAGTATGTTGTTTAACTATATCCTGTCGGGTTGGAAGGGGAAAAAATAGCAAGGCACTGTCTGCACGACAGACTGCATGAATTACACTGAATAGATTTTAGTTTTGCCATATTTATAATTGAATAAAATAATATGATAATATTAAATAATACCTCAAATTTATGTAACAGCTAAATATAAAACATTCTGGGACGATAAGATATTTTGCTGGCAAGAACGGCAAACAGGCTACCGTTGAAACTCACGAAAAATACATTGAAAATGGTTATCATAGATAGGGAAACAAAACTATGATGATACTATTCTGAGATTCTTCTCGAGTCGCTAAGCAGAAGCAGACGAGCTGGGCCTGAGCGTGCATCTGGCAGAAAGTGCATGTCTGCTGATTCTGTTGGCAGTTGTCACGGTGTTTCTTTCATCCTCGTGCAAAAACTCGGAACTCTGCTCTAGCTAGGAACTACTTCAAATAATTTGCCTATGTACGAGTGTCTACCTATATTGCTTTTGGGAGAATGGAGCTAACAGATGTCTTTTGGCAAAAACTAAAAGGATTAAATCTTTACTGGCATGAAAAGATGCCAATAAAGGTTGACAAAACACGGTACCAAAATACTTTAAAAATAAAAAATAGAACCTAATTGTATGGTACTCTGTTAGATATGGATGTAGCGTAGGTACTCTGTAGGGTAGTTGTACCTTACTGCATAACTCTAGGGTGCTTGCTTAGATTAAGTTTAAGTTACTAATTGGCACATCTAACCATGGGACGGGTGCACTGCTGTTTCTCTGATGCTTTGGGCTCCATGTGCATTTCCTCTTCCTGAGATAGTTCTGTTTTATTTGCCATCTTCCTCCATTTTATTTATTTATATGTTTTGTTCTTTATTTTTCTTTTTAACCACTTTAGCTCATTATTTTCTATTTGCATTATGAACACTGGTGTGAAATTATAGTGTGATGATTGAATTATTCAGTTATTTGTGTGGCCCTCACGCCAAGTGGTCAAGTTTGTTTCAAATTATGATTGATCAAAGATCAATAAGAGTTATAGATTTCTGGGAAACAAATATAGCTAAATGCAGAGAATGTGTAAATAATAAATGCCTTATTTTTCCATGTAGTTCCAAAAAGACATGAACATCAAAAGATTTTTATCCAGCAGGAATGAGGATGGTGTGGTGATGCAGACTTTTCTATAAACATTTCTGTTCTTCTCCTTGTGACTATTGCAACCTAAACTGTTTGCAAACTCATTTATCAACAATTCCAAAATAAGTATTGGGTCTCTTTCTATTTTAATTCACAAACTTCTGCATTCTTTCCTCATCTGAATCACCTACTGCTGCTTTTAAGTGACTCAGATGCTAAAATTGGAATCCAGCCATTTTAGCAAATAGGAAGGAAATGCATATTGGAATGTGCATTTAGAATGACCTGACATCTACTCTAATTGAAAATATTCATACTTCACAAATAATTAACTAGAGTACAAAGCAAGTAAGAATTTAAAAACTGCCAAGTCTTTACTCAAGAAACAATTAAAATAGTATACGCAGGTAAATCTTCTCATCTGTAGATCATTTTCAAATAATGATGTAAATGATTAAAGTTAAAGTACACCTTCGGTTAAAGTACACCTTCAGTTAAAGTACACCTTCAAGCCAATGTTTAAGAATGAATAAGCAGATCATTTGAAAATTCTTATATAAAAGTATTCATTGCATAGACCATTTGAAATAACAAGTAATATTGATTGTTTATTACAAAGTCATAGAAAAAGTTTTATCTAATTGAAGCTTCACTGGAAAATACATTTAGCAGAAAATTACTTTCCATTAATGAATTAGATTACCTTCGATATATTGATATTTAAAAGATTATAGATAGGAAGATATGACAGATGACATATGATTTGTGGGCAGAAGTATAAAATATAGAAGTATGAAACTTCAAACACACATGCAGTACCGTAAGCACTCACCTGTTACTGAGGAAGAGCCAGTGTAGCAAGCTGCATATAGACGCCAGGAGGATGAGGGCTGTCAGCAGCGTCTGGAAGAGGGTTCTCATACCTCAGAGATATAATCTGTCTCTAATACCTTCTCACACACGCTTTCTCTCTCTTTCTGTGAGGACCTCTAAATGATGCTCTCGATCTCTAAACCGCCGTCTCCCCACAACACAGACGTGTCAGCACTCTTATACATTTGCATGCGCACACACACACATGCGCGCACACACACATGCATTGTATGCTCTCACAGATTTTTCATTCCCTTTCTACCTGTTCCTTTTCTTTCACTTCCATCCACTCTTTTCTCTCTCTGTAGTTATTGTTGGCATGTCTTGTACTCCTATCTATCTATCTATCTATCTATCTATCTATCTATCTATCTATCTATCTATCTATCTATCTATCTATCTATCTATCTATCTATCTATCTATCTATCTATCACTTTGCTCTCTCCCTCTGCCACTGTTCAACTGTTTCCCCCCAGCTGCCTCTCAGTTCCTGCCTGTTCCCACTGCTCTTTGTGAGGGATTCCTTCGCGTCCTGTCCTCTTACACAGACCCATGCTAAAGCATGAGCTCCATTTCTCCTCCTCACGCCAGCATGGTCTCGCGTCCCGAGTCCCTCTCTTTCGCTCCCTGTGTTTTCTCTTCTGTCACTCTCTTCGCTCTTCCTCTCTCGGGGAGTTGGCCTGGCCGTGTTCCCCTGAAATCTCAAGCTGTTGCTCCTTCTGCATTCTCTGCCACCTCCCCCCATCTCTCCCTCGTTTTTTCCCCTCCCTCTCCGCTCTTCCTCTGGCCCAATCTGCCCCTCCTCTCCTGGTTCAGTAATATGAGTGCTTGGGACTGAATTAGCCTGTGGAAGTCCCTATTGACTGGGAGGGAGAGGGTGCGTGCGTGAGAGCAATGTTCTTTCCTTGCATAAAAGTAGCCAATAGCAGTGGGCAAACACCTTGGACAAAGCACCGTTGCCCAATCAGACGGAACCCTATGGTCTCAGCATGTACACACACCCAAAGTCCTACGGTTCAGCTAAAGGAAGTGAGGGGAGAAAATAAATCAATCCCATCAAGTTTTGCAAACAGTTTGTAAGTTTGAAATTTCACACACACACATACACACACACGCACGCACACACACACACACACACACACACACACACACACACTCACATTTTCCGTATCTACCCATGCAGCTGTATGCAATCTACTCTGTCTGATGCAACAGGCAGAAGCCTGATTGGAAAACAACAACACGTGAACAAATTACTGCATGGTCAAATTAGCCACAACCATAAACCAAGCAACAAGACACAAAGTCCAGTTCAGATGAACGACCACTAAGAAACAACGTAGACAGAAGAAAACCATGAAACAAAGGTGGTAATAAAGGAAGAGCAGCTCACATACGATAAGATTAAAAAAGCAGATAACTTAGGGGCCAAATCTAACATGTAAAGAAAACTCATGCCAGAGCTGGAGAGCTGTCTCTGCAAAAGCTCAGTCACCTCCATGTTTCAGCCTTGATTTAGGGACTACCAACAGGAGATGAGCAGCAGACACTGGACGTGGGGAGTTAGAATGATCTGTTGGAGCTACACCATTCCACTTATAAGCAAATAATAAAAGCTTGAATTGAATCCTAAAATACGGAGCAAGCCAGAGAAGGGAAAGGTTTTATGTCAAGGCAGTTCATTAATGGTTTTAGGGAATGATTTTCATTCTGTTTTAGGGTTTTTACTTGTCATCTGCATAACAATGAAAATAAATGCCATGTTTTCTAAGGGTGGACCCTAGATAAAGCATATAAGTATATAAATATGTTAGGCCTGAGAACAGAACCCTTGGGACCTCCGAGAGAGTTCACTTTCCAACTTTGGTCTGTTTTTATTAAAAGTAGTAAAGATATCACCATTGTCCTTTGTGTCCACTGAGCATATTGATGTTAAGTGTTGTGATCTAAAGCAGCTGTTTCACTTATGAAGAACCTGACAGATTGAACCTGACAGATTACATTCCATCGAACAAATCAAAGAACAGCGGAAAAGAGAGAGCTTCTTGAGGGAGGGGTTTGTGGTCCTTCACACATGCTCACAGATACAATGTACAATCTTTATGTTATTTATTCTACTCTAGTGTCCAGGTCTAGTGTTAAAAATGTCATCTGCAATTATAAAAATATATAGAATTATAAAGAATAATTACTTAAAGACTGAAATACCAAAAAGCTTTTTTTTTTTGGTCTAGAATACTGACATAATACTGGGGAAACAGGCACATCATAAAAAAAAATGTATATTATAAATATATAAATACACTATAGAGTGCAGATATTTGGGTAACACTTTACAATACGGTTCCTTAATTAATGTTTAAGTACTTATTAACTCAGCAATAGGTAATGGAGAATTATCATCATAGTTTTACCTTAATTACTCTTCACTATAATAAACTACTATGTTAGGTCACATGTAAGTAATTAATAAGTAGTCTTCATCTATTTTCGTAAATACTACTTTCGTAACTACTTACTTTTGGTTTACTTATATGTGAACTAACAGTGAAGTGAAGAGTAATTAATGAAAACTATGATGATAATTCTCTATTGTCACGTTGAGGACCCCGGCCCCTCCCCTTTGGGCGTGTGTATATGTAGTCCACGTGCTTTGTCTGCGTCAGTGGAACTCCGTGGTGAGGGCTATGTCATGTGAATAATGTGTCTCACCTGTGAATCATCTCGTAATCACGTGGGGCTAATGTGGTTTGTCTATTTAATGTGCGCTCGCGCAGTGTCCTGTGCTCGTCGTTGTCTAAGGTTTACACGTTGTTGTGAATGCTTCTATGTTCTTCGTGTGCTTTATGCGCTTATTTGTAAATAAAGTAACCGTGACGTCAGTCAGCAAGGATTCCCATGTCTCGTCCTTCGCTCTGCCCGCGCGTCACATCTATTACTTGTTGCTTAGCTAATAAGTACTTAAACATTAATTAAGGAACCGAAAGTAGTTACGAAAATAGATGAAGACTATTTATTAATTACTTACATGTGACCTAACATAGTAGTTTATTATTATTATTCATTAATTACTCTTCACTTCACTGTTAGTTCACATATAAGTAATTAATAAGTTGTCTTCATCTTAGTACGTAGTGTTAAGTAAACCACACTGTTAGGTAAATACGTAATTACTTATTCTGAAGTTACTTACTGTGACGTTGCGAGCAGGCAGGATACCGAGACGGGAACAGCGTTTAAAGCAGTGACAAAAACAACACAACACTCATGATAAAGGTCGAACAACCACTGATGAAGGACATGGACAGGACACACACTATATCTCAACAATAATACATAACGTGTGCAACGAGACTAGAGATAGGTGAGACAAATTACAAAGGCGATTGTCTAGACATCGCTAGATACACACACAGCGCACATGCACACAAAGACACGCCAGAGTGACAAGTACATAAGCATTAATGAAGGACTGATTAAGTGAATAGTTACAAAAATAGATGAAGACCACTTATTAATTACTTATATGTGAACTAACAGTGAAGTGAAGAGTAATTAATGAAAACTATGATGATAATTCTCTATTACTTGTTGCTTAGCTAATAAGTACTTAAACATTAATTAAGGAACCGAAAGTAAGTAGTTACGAAAATAGATGTAGACTACTTATTAATTACTTACATGTGACCTAACATAGTAGTTTATTATAGTGAATAGTAATTAAGGTAAAACTATGATGATAATTCTCCATTACCTATTGCTTAGTTAATAAGTACTTAAACATTAATTAAGGAACCGTATTGTAAAGTGTTACCGATATTTGTTTAAAATGTCCAAGTAGTCCTTGGCGTATTAGTTTATACCATGGGTAACAGAAAACAGTAAGCTTTACAAATCCTGTGGCTTTTCCTACAATTCCAGAGAGGGAGAAGGGTCAGAGAGACCGTGATTCAATTCTGAAGTAATAGGTCTGTGATGCAACCATCCTGTCTAAAGCAAATATCTCTGTCCTATCTCTGCTATGTGGCTTCCTCTCATTAGCGCCAACCCTTCTGGTCAGTGGTGTTTTGTGTAACTACTGCTCCCAAATGTCTAGCTGCAACTGCTAGTGGGGTCTGTCAGATTTCAAAGCGGACATATATTGTTCTGGTAATTGGCAGTTAAATGAGACTCATATGTGTAAATGATGATACAGATGCAAGAATCATCTGTGTAAAGGATAGAACAGTTCTGCTCTGCAATTTTGTTCAAAGTTCAAAGTTAAATGCAGTGTGGCTGTTGTCTTGCAGTGAACTCTACCACCGCCCAACCCCATGCCTCCTCCACCCTGCCTATCTGTCCTCCAGCTCTGCCCCCAACCCCCCAGACACACATACTTGGTATCTAAGAAAAAGAAGAATGAATATGAGTGTGTGATAAGTGAACAGTGAAGATGTTTATGGACACAGAGCACCATTTGTCTTCGTGTGCTGCCTCTCTATTTGGATCAAACAGAATAAATGTTCATCTGTATGTCTGAGAAGGCACATCGTGCTTAGTCAACGTCCTGTGTGTTCCTGCTGCATTGATGCCCTGAAGGACTCTTCAAAGACACATGAGATTGTGTTACAATATCAAAGCTGCCATTTCCCTCTAAATGGTAAGGAGCAAAATGAAAGAAGTGAGCTAAGCTCCTTAAAAACCAAAAGATGGCACTTTATACTGTGACGCTGGCGTGCGGGAGGAAGGAGGAGACACGACGAGCATCTGGCGATGAACATACAACGTTTAATTCACAGAAACACACAAAGCTCAGCACAAACGGTGCAAGCACACTGACGCTAGTGCTTACACGGGCATGAACTTTAGACAAAGACGAGCACAAGACACTGCGCGAACGCACATTAAATAGGTGAATTACACAGACCCACGTGACCTCGAGACAAGGCACAGGTGATACCACGAACACGCTCACAGACGACCCACGCCCATGGAAGTACAAACATGGACATAACGACACGCAGACAACGTAGCGGCACGCCCACCGGGAAGGGTCCGGAGCTGTCACTGTGACAGAACCCTCCGCCAGGGGCTCGCTACTCCCAAAGCGTCCCGCGCAGCTGGAAAGCCCCAAACCAACACCAACGGGCAGGTCCGGAGCCGCCGGGATCACGAGCCTCCAAGAGCCGTCACCCCCGATGGCGGGAACCGCCGCGAACAGCTCTAGCACACCCTCCCTGGGACGACAGGGGAGAAAACATTAAACAACGGCACAAGCACACACACGCACACAGGAACATGGAACACAAGAGGAACAAACAGGAAAAGGAAATTAGGGAGACACAGGGGAATAGACAAACATATGGGTACAGGCAGTCATGGCATCGCTCCGAGCGCAAACGGCGTCGCAGTCCCTCCTGGGAGCGCAGACGCAGCGGGCGGTACGGGCGGCGGAGTCCCTCCGGTCTTCGCGTTGCGCTGCTCGGGACTCCCGCTGGCCTTGCTCCTGGTGGCCTCCCTCGGGGAGCTCCAGTCCTCCCTCTGGGCGCAACTGGAGTCCTGGCTTTGTGCCGTGCGCCGACTGGTGTCCGCGGCGGCTCCATGGGCGCATGACGCACCCACCTTGGGCCGCTGGCTACGCCAGGGACTCTTGGCGTTCCTGGAGATGCCTTCACCTCGTCCCCCGACGTCTCCATCTCCTCCTCGCTCTCGGAGACGCTCCGACCCAGCGACATGGATTCCTCCGGGGTCGGGCAGCGGGAACAGTCCATGCCACTCTCTGCTGAGGGGGACCGGGGAACCTCCTTCCTAAGGTGCACGGTGCTCCCAGAACGTCCCGAGGCGCTGTCCACCCCCTCGCTCTCGACCTCGCTCATAAACAAACGGACGGAGCGATAAACATCTGGCGATGAACATACAACGTTTAATTCACAGAAACACACAAAGCTCAGCACAAACGGTGCAAGCACGCTGACGCTGGTGCTTACATGGGCATGAACTTTAGACAAAGACGAGCACAAGACACTGCGCGAACGCACATTAAATAGGTGAATTACACAGACCCACGTGACCTCGAGACAAGGCACAGGTGATACCACGAACACGCTCACAGACGACCCACGCCCACGGAAGTACAAACATGGACATAACGACACACAGACAACGTAGCGGCACGCCCACAGGGAGGGGTCCGGAGCTGTCACCGTGACATATACTCCTAGAGTTTTCACTTCACACTCGTGGACCTCTGAACACAGTGTTATTCAGAGTTCAACATCATCTCCAAAGGAACAACGAAAATCTAATGATTTTGTGATTAGCTAATTATCTTTTGATTATAATGCCATTCATTTGATAAAATCTTTGTGGGAGGTTCCTCACTATAGAAAAGGCTGTTTGGCAAACTCAGCAGTGACCAAGATAATGTAATTTGTTTTATTTAATAATAGTACATTTTATTGAAAGACAGTTTGCAATGACATGCTTACCTTGAGATGTTTACACAGTAGTATGTTTACAGAGTAGAATGTTAAGAAAGATCTTAACTTCACATTTTGTATATCAGTTAAAAGATCAACAAAGAAAACAGAAGTAGTCATGGAATAAATACAAATGCATTCAGTTAAATATGAACAAAGATATAAATACAAGAAGGAGAGACAATTATTCAAAAATGATTAAAAACTCACATTTATTTAGTTGATATTAATGATAAACTATAACAGTTAAACTAGCCTAAACAGTAAAAATGTCTGTGAGTGTGTGTGTGTGTACTAGCATGCGTGTGTTTTGTGAGTGCTGGCTGATTGTTTTAACCTCTAATGGCTTGTTGGACAGGGCCCCTGGAATGTCCCTACTGCAGGACCAGAGTCCAGATCAGGGCCGCTGCAGGCCCGCCCCGGGCTCCCAGGCCCTCTTTCCCTACACTACTGTCTTCAGAGCCACCGAGCCCTCCCTATGTCCTTCAACCACACACATGCCCAGCACAGGTACAGGCTAAGTCCTGTTATGACTGACTGCATTAGGATAAATGCAGAGCATAAATGGACTGTAAACATTTTGTGAACTAAACATGATGAACATGATGTGTATATTCAGGTATAATTGTTAGGTATCATATGACTTTCGTCTAGTGGTTTTTCCAGCTTAGAGTACCTTGTGTTCAGGACTATCTATACTACCTTGGAGATTCCAAGCAACTACGTAGCACTTTTGTAAGTCGCTCTGGATAAGAGCGTCTGCCAAATGCCATAAATGTAAATGTAAATGTAAACATGGAGTGTAAACAGTCAGAGAACCATCTCTGAATCTCTGACCTTCCACAGCTCAAACCCGCCAGGAAACAGAGATCCCTAAAAGGGCCCCCCTCTTTGCCCCTTTTGTCAATTCACTGGTTTTTGGCTGATGGAACCAGCCTCAGATTTAGGGGCTGAGTTTTCTGTGGGACTCTGTTTAAAGTCATTAGCAGTACTCATAGACACAAAGATTCAGTTTAGTTTAGAAATTATAAAAGCATTTTTTTTGTTGTTCACACACACACACACACACACACACACACACACACACACACACACACACGTGTGTGTGTATGTATGTATATGTTAATTAAATGGACATTTTTAATGGGTTGCAGAAACCTTGCCATGAACCTTTAACATCATAGAGTTCATATTTAAAGTGACAAACAGATCACTAGATTTAAAGTCAAAGATCATAGCTGTAAACTCCCTCAAAATTCCATGAGTAAAGCCACCACTCGATGGCGACAAACATGAAAAACGACATTGCTGGCTTTATCTGCGCTCTCTCCCTGCTGCCTGGAAACACTGTGTGAAGGACTCCAACAGTTGAGATGGAATGCTGTCAGACCCAGCCCTCTCATAAGGGGTTGGGCTATCTTAACACATTCTCCATGGAAACTTAAAAAAAACAAAGATATCGCATGACTCATATGAATGTATGAGCTCACATAACAGTTTTACTCACCTTTCACCTGCTTCTGTTTTTTGTTACTTGGCAAAGGCAATCTTACTAAACAGTCTCAGAATTGGAACCTTGACATGTTCTTTGTACTGAATGAATGGATGAATCTGAGCTCTTTCTCTCTCTTTCTCTTTCTCTCTCTCTCTCTTTCTCTCTTTCTCTCTCTCCTCCTTTCCCCAAACAGCTTGTTCACTGTTTTATACACTGTGCACATTTACGTAGCCTTTCTCTTTGGATTAAAGCATGGTTCAGTGTCCCTTGCCTCCATGGTAATCCTCAGACATGCCCTGGATTATCATAAATACATGATACACACTTTTTGATTTGGAATACACACCATTACCATACAAACAACCTATGTAATATACATGTAATATACAACACCTATGTAATATAACCCGTGTGAGTTCTAGGTCAGTCATATGAGATTATCAATGGGTGTGTGGTGTGAGTTCAGGTCAAATATCTGAGTACCATGTAGCTGATCGTTTAGCTGGTCTGATGTCAGTCTGAGGGTCTGAAGACAGTAGGGCTCTGTCAGAAATGTCATACTTCCCTCCTATATAGTACACCAAAGCAGTACGCAATAAAGGGTAGTATGTCTGAATACATAGTATGCATTAAATAATAAGCTAAATGTGCCTGGTTGAATCGGGTATGCGATTGCAGCATACTGCATTTTCCCATGATTCAACTGGAGTATTTAATTATTATCGTGTGACATGTCATATGACATAGATAAAATGGCAAACGTAGTATGTCTGAGTATGTCGCCACCTGAAAGAGCGTACTGCTTTAACGTTTGAGCAGAGCCAACGTTTGAGCAGAGCCAAGGTGTCTCAGCACTCAGCCATCTGCCAGACAGCAGCATCGAGACCATAGTATGAAGTGGTTCCTCAAACACTACTTGCTATGTAAGACCAGGAGGAAACCTGCTTTGCTGGCTAACAAAAACTGGTTTCCTGTTTTTTCTATCACCTTTTTATGCCAAACGTTTTTGAACAATACATGGTCTAACAAAAAAAACAAACAAACTCAGGAATATAGTGTAACTGTAATGTCTAGTTCCAATTTTATAGTTTTTTTTTTATCTATATGTTTATTACGGTTTTTCAGAAATGTTATGTACAAATTGACAAGTAAACAACTGAAAAAATAGTACAATATGTTTAAGAAAAAAAAAGGAAATGAAAACACTCACAAGAACAGAACAGACGGGGCGTACAAACTAAGGCAATGACATATCTTCACTAGTGCAATGCTAACCTTTACAAAACAAAAAAAAAAGGGGAAAGAGTAAGAGGCGGGTAGCCTGTCACATTATTTCAAGGTCTCCATCAAACTCTTCGAGATGGTCCAAGAATGGCCGCCATGTCTTGTAAAATTCTCTGAGATTGTTAGACAGATTGTACCTGATTTTCTCCATGTGCAATAGAGATGTGAGCTCAGACAACCATGTCTTGAAAAGGGGCACTGCCTCCGACTTCCAGAGCATTAAAATGAGTCTTTTTGCAATAACCATTCCGTACATTATGGTGTATTGTACACGCATGCTTTGCGGCAACAGAGACATTGAGTACCCAAAAAGTGCCACCTGTGGGTCAGGCTTGAAAACACAGTTGTACAGCTCAGAGAAACATTGAAATACACTACACCAAAAGTCATAAAAGTCCGTTTTGGACATGACCAGAAAAGGTGGGCTAGGGTACCCTCTGCAGACTTGCATCTCTGACACAAAGGGCAGACAGTTGGATATATTTTATGCAATTTGGTTTTAGAGTAGTGGAGCCTATGCATGACCTTGAACTGAATAAGGTGATGTCTAGCATTGATGGAGCAATGTTGTATCCTACTGAGACCTTCCCCCGAAACAATATTATCAATTTGGATACTCAACTCTTCTTCCCAAGCATTCTTCACAGACTGGGTGGCACAAACCAATTGTTCAGAGAATATTTTAACAAAATTTGAAATCAGGTGCCTTGAATCTGGTGAGCCAAACAAAAGATTATAAATCTTACTTTCCTCAGGAAGAGTTTCGAAATTATGTATGTTTTGGCGTACATACAATTTTCTAGTTAATCCGTTCCTGGTTTTCTGTAGAGTTCTCCAAAGCATGCGCTGTATTATAGTTGATCTTTTCACACCTGCCCTGCCCTTCAGCTGTTGCCTATCTTTGGTGGTGATTAATTTGGTATATATTCTTTGAGTGTTCTCATTCTGGTCAGGGGTTATTGTCTGAATGAGGAAGTGTGTGAACTATGTCCTGGTATAAGCCTGATTCTTTGTACTTCTTATGAAGCATGTAGCCGTGTCTTTTCTTTGTGTTCTTTAGAAGAGCTTGGTCCTTATTTATGTTTATTTGAATTCATGTCTTATAGTTTTGGAGTTACTACCTTCTGATGGGTATGTCCAAACATTGATTTGGGGACTTACTTAGAGTTTAGTTATCCTAGAGCAGGGGTATTCAATTAAAATTTAAAGAGGTCAAGTCCGGCAATATTTCATGCTGCCAAGGTCTGGAAGTCCTTTATTTAATGTGATATTTATATTTAATGTTATATTTATATGTATTTCAGGTTCATTCACCTGTAGAATTGGTTTAATTAAGGACGTGTTCTTGTATGTATGTGCTGTGTGTAGTGGAGAAAGAAGATTTTTCACTCCCTTGCTCTTTTGGAAGTTTTGCCAGTGCCACCTGGTTAGAGGGAATGAAGTACCATGGGCAACATTAGAGATGTTTTCTCACAGATGGCTTTATGAAGAATGAGGAGCTGCGGTTGTCCCCTATTGTCTAGGTCAGGGCATTGACACCCAATCATAGATGATCACTACTCTCTGCTCAAGAAAAGCCATCGTCATTGGTGGATGGGTTTTAACAGAAGAAATATATATATAATATTTGCATGTTTCCTGTTACTCCTACCCCAAATAACATATTACAACTCACAACTGCTGATGTCAATTCTATAGCTCTTACTTTAAATCGGCCACAATACTCACCTGCAAAATAAATGTCGTCCCGACATTTTTACAGTTGAATTATGCACCGTTCCACACTAGTCTATACCCACTTACTCTTCAAGGCAGGACAAACACAAAATAGATTTTTAGATTGGCAATGGCCTGTATCAACAGTCCATGAATTGTCCATGACAGTGGTCCATGTTCATGCAAACTGTGACTGATACATATATGTGGGGTAGTAATAAGGAGGCTGAAGTGCAATCTGCTCCACTTGGTGGCACGAGAGAATCCCTAACTGATCATATGTGGTTCGCTTTGGCGAATGTCTGTCTCTTTGTGGATGCTGATAGACTTGATTCACTGGATCGTCCGTTACTCTTGTTGAGGGCATGTGTGGCGAGTGTAAATTGTTAGTGGAGGGGAGGTGTAAATGGACACAAATTAAGTATTATATCGCGATCGATCGCCCAGTATATATGCCTCCGTTGAGCAGAGCGTTGAGGAGCGATTTCGATTGGCGGATCGTGCTCTCTGTCTGATTTTTAAATTAATTTATTATAAATTTGCTGATGCTGGTCCAGCGTGTCGCGTTCCACTGATTATGCCTCGGCATGCCAACGGTGCGTGCCATAGGTCGCCGACCCCTGGTTTAGACAATATTCGCACTACTGTGTGAATATTGTCCTCCCAATAGTTACATTTACATTTACATTTATGGCATTTAGCAGACGCTCTTATCCAGAGCGACTTACAAAGTGCTTTGTATCCGATCACAGAATTCATCCTAGGAAATAGTACGGATAGGAGCTTACCAGGTCCTCCTCTAGGCGAAAGGTTTTTCACTAGTACCCGCTCTCCCAGCTGTAGAATTGAACTTCTCACCCTTGTATTGTACAACCTTTTCCCCTTTTAAGCTGCTTTCTGGGCATTCCTCTTTGAGATGCTGTATGCCTCTTCCATACCCTGTTTCCAGATGTGCACAAAGTTTAGTGGCTGCTTGGAATCTGACTGTGGATGCAATCCATGCCATACAGGAGGTAGAAGGGAGCATACCGTGTGACTTCACTGCACGTACAATTGTAGGTATACAACAGTTTATTCAGGTGTTCCTTCCAGTTGGACTTTTGTGTCTCTGTAAGGGTCTTCAACATCTGTAACAATGTTTGGTTCATGCGCTCCGCCTGCCCATTCCCCATGGGATGGTATGGGGTGGTTTGTGACCCAGCAACGCCGCTGAGCTTCTTCAGCTGGGAGAACAGCTGGTTCTCAAATTCTCCCCCTTGATCATGGTGTATTCGGGCGGGAAACCCAAACTTAATAATTGAAAATTAGCTGTGCAGCTACCTTACCCGTCTTAGATGTTGTGGCGTATGCCTGGATGAAGTGGGTGAAGTGATCAACAATGACGAGTATGTATTGGTACCCACCTCTACATTGATCTAGGTGGAGGAAGTCAATGGAGACTAGTTCGAAGGGTTGGGTTGTCACGATGTTGGTCAGAGGGGCTCTGCTCTCACGACTGGGCTTCTTCTGTTTCACGCAGAAGCAGGCTTTTGTCACATATTGCTCGATATCGGACTGTAGGTAGGGCCAGAAGAAGCGGTGACAAGTGACACAATGAGCTTGGCACCTTGATGCCCCATGTCGTTGTGCAACTCTTCCAGCACTTTTGTCTTGTACTGTTCAGGCAACACTAGTTGTTTGCGAGGTGCGGTGACCTGATACATCAGACCATCGTTCACTGTCAGCTTATCCCATTCACGAAAGAGGCATTTTGTCTTTGAACTGAATGTTCTGAGGATCCGAGCTAGTGGTTTACAGCCTTGCAACTTATATTCTAGCACTGGTTTGATAGATGGGTTAGCTTCTTGTGCTTTCCTTAGCTTGTCTGTTCTCTTTCCCCGGCCGGTACTTAATTGTAAAGTGGAAGGCTGCTAGCTCGGCAACCCATCTCTAGGTGATAGCATTCAGCTTTGCCATTGAGAGAACATAGGTTAGCGGATTATTATCACTGTACGCAGTGAAAGTGGGGGCATAATACAGATAGTCATGGAACTTGTCTGTGATAGCCCACTTTAGAGCCAGGAATTATAGTTTACCTATGTGCAGATGATAATTCTTCTCTGCTTTTGTTAGAGTGCTTGATCCATAAGCGATAACTCTTCTTGCTTCTGGTACAAGACTGCTCCCCGGACAAAGGGTTGAGTGAAGTTAGGGAAGCCTAGAACAGGTGGCGTGAGCAAACAGTTGATCAGCTGTTCAAGGGTCTGCTGATGGAGACCATCCCAGGAGATCTGTTGATTTGATGGAACCACGTAGTTCTTTATCAGTCTCCCCTTTCTGCTTCTCTCCCTGGCAGTGACTGTCCCTTCCTCAGGGCCTGCACTGAGCAGGTCGTAGAGGGGACTTGCTATTCTGGAGAAATCCTTAATATATTGTCAGTAGTAGGTCAATAAGCCAAGTACCTTTCTGAGTTGACCCACAGTTTGAGGTCGGACATCCTTCAATGCTCTTACAGCCTCAAAGTCAGCAGGATCAACTTGACTACCTTCTGCGGAGACCATCCTCCCCAGGTAGCGTATTTCCAGCCATGTTGTCTGAGCCTTTGCAGAACATCATTCACATGATCGTCAAATGTCTTACTAAAGACTAGTGTGTCATCCAGGTAGGGAATGCAAATGTTGTCACGCAGCCCTTCCAAGCACTCCTCCATGCAGTGTTGGAATGCTGCTGCGGCATCCATCAACCCAAAAGGGATGCAGACCCACTCATAAAGGCCCCACGGTGTCACAAAGGCTGTGAGTGGCCCACTCTCCTCAGTCACAAACCCCTGGTGATACGCTTTTCCCTGGTCCAACAGAGAAAACAATGAATTCCCTCCCAGGTATGTCTTGAACCCGTGGGACGGGCTGATGGTCCACATGTGTTTTCATGTTCAATTCTCTGTAGGCAACGCACAAACACAGGGTACCATCTTTTTTTTCGGACACATACTACAGGTGAGGAGTAAGAAGGTGCAGACTTCCCGATCCAGCCCTGTTTAATATTAACTAAGGTGTCGTTAACTCTATAAGGCCTTCTGGCCACTTAGGGTTTGAATCTGGTTCAAAGATCATCATAGTGTCATCTTTAGGTGGATGAGAAACTACACAACATTCTGCTTGGATGACACTAAGCTTTGGGACCACTACTCCCACTCACTTCGTTCTCACTGTATACTCGCCTGCCTGGCCAGTGCCCACTGCCTGTACGAGTGCTCCGACTTTTCCCCTCTTAAGGCTGGGAAAAGCATTTTTAACTGCGCTGCACTGCTTTGCCTTTTCAGTATTACTCAGGACACGTTCGATTACATTCAAACCTATGATGGGATGTGAAAGCTGCTGAACACTTACACGGTTGTTTCTCTTCTAGCTGAACCAAGTTAATGGCAACAGCTGACTGAGATGCATAGGTTTTCTTTTTACTCTTTCTCTCGGCCTCCGTATCACAAGCAATATTTAACCATACCAGTAGCAACTCATCAGGGGTTGAGTTATTTACTAATAGCGGTTGCATGTCAGCTTTAATGTTATCGTTCTGCAGGCCAGTGAGTACAGTATGCAAGAACATACTCTTAACTAAAGCTGGGTCATACCTCAATTCTGATTCTGACTCTTGAGATGCAAATAGTACCTTTTGTTTCAGATCCAGGACGCACATCAAGAAGTTCTGAGGGGTTTCTTTATTGTGCTGTGACTCAGAGGCGAGCTGTTTGTATAGTTCTGTCGCACTCCGTTCTTGGACATGAGAGCGGAGTATGCGTCGGACAATTGGAAGGTTGAGATTAGGTTTGCCTTCCAGATAGCTACGTGACTGTGAACCTGGGATAATTGTTTCAGGGAAACCCCTACTTAAACCATTCTCAATTTGGTGAGCTAAGCTAGTGAAAATGATGACGGAAAACTCAACGCGTAACAAAATAAACTCGACAGTGAAAAACACGGGAGATAATACCAAAGGTGAACTCAAAAGACACGGAAAACTCAACGCGTATAAAACAAACTAAAGACGTCAGGGGAAGTAAGTGGCTGGCTGGCAAACGCCGCAAAGAACAAAAAAATCCTTCCCAAAACAAAAGTAGAACGGATAGGAATGTAACAGGGGGAGGAAAACTTAAGAAGGGCCAGGGAGCGGCGCAGGAGATAGTGACTCGGATAAGTGACAGAGGAACAAGAGAGTGAGAGAGATAGGTGGCGAGAGACCTAGTAACGCAACAATGGAACATAAATTGAGAGGTAGGCTGAAAGTGCAATGGCATGAGACCAAAACGATCTGTCACAACTCACCTCCTTAAATAGGGGGAAGAACAGGTGTGAAAGATCACTGCTGATTGTGCTGACTCCATCTAGTGCTGGCTCATGAGCTCCCCCCTGTGGTGACTGGAGGAGCTACATCCGAGCAAGCCCTGACAGCACCGTTTCCTAATTCATAATGAATAAATTTTCGTTACATGTGTAAGTGAGGGTTAGGATGTGCCATCCAGGTTCTTCGCTGTTGCTGGAGCACTGAGGATTTTGTAGTTATCAATGTATGGTTATCCTGATGTGTTAGTAGTTGTTTTGATTGTTTCTTATTGGAGTTTTTCATGTGTTTAGTACGTAGCTGGAATGCCCCCCCCCCCACCCCTTAAGAATAAATCTTCTCCTAACCTCCAAATGTTACAGGTACACAAATGTTTCTAGATACATTTCTAGTAATTACTTATCAATTTCATCCTTCCTGTTCCCTGGAAGCAATAGTATGATTCACCAGAATCCAGATATAAACACCAGATGTGATTCATTTTCAAATTTTATCTGTTAAGTGCAGAAACTGAACAATTCTTCCTGCCAGTAGTAAAAGTTCAATAGGAGCTTGCTAGGAAGATAAAATTGTGTTCTAATAGAGAACAATACTTGCATTGTTCAGCGCTGTATTTTTAGCTTAGCCCAGCCTTGGGCCTTTATCACAGTTCAGCATACCAGCATTCCTACAACACATTTATACTCAGACATTTTCTGACCTCACAATGAAGTGTGAGTAAAGTGCTTCCAAAATAACTTGTGAACAAGGGAACAGTTCTTTTTATTCCCCGCCAAACTATCATCCTCACAGAGGTGGCAAAAGACAGAAGTCAGGAAAGAGCGCTATAAGCATGTACAACTAGAAACGCCATAATGCATTTGAATCACATTTACCCAGATAACAAAACAGGCACAGATATGGCAGGAAGCACACTAGAAGGATCAGAAGGACTTCAATTTGGACAGGTTCTTCATGATTTCCTCCTTCTTGGCCTGCAGTCTCTCCTCTCGTTGTTTACGCGCCTCCTTAGTCTTCGAGCGGCGAGCCTCGGCCTCTAGCGGTCCCTAGCAGAGATCGTCATGGCAACCACTCATACTGGCAAAAAAAGCGTCACTTGAACCTGCAGTTCATGACCACTAGGTGGTGCAGTGAGCTGCGTTATCCGTTCTGATCACACCAGAGACCGTATATATACAGTCACTGGATCACACGCACAGGCTACTAAGTGAACATTTTGATGTGCACGTCTTTGGTGTCAGGCTTCCGGTGAAACGAACAGAGGTGTCAATTCCAGGTTCAGAAAGTAAAAGTCCTCACCAGGATTTTGCTCAGGCTTCCCGGATTGTGTTGATTCCACTCATTTTACCTGGATTGCAGTAATTAGAAAATCTAGCAAGCTTGAGCAAAATCCTGGTGAGGACTTTTACTTTCTGAACCTGGAATTGACACCTCTGGAAACGAAGATTAAAATCACAAATTTTCAGAAATAACATGGTATGGCTGTCTCATAACAATAATACATGTTCCAGGTAAACAAATAACCCATTTTGAAATGTCCCCAGTGATTGTTTCTAAAACGGTATAAACATCAACAGAATTTGTACATGTAAAATTGCAAACGTAAAATGTATTTTTTAAGTAATTAAAATGGGATCGTCACTGTGCACTGAGCGCTCAGTCGGACGGACACGCGCGCGCGCACCCTGGGTTATTCCCTGCTCAACAGCGGCTCCACGCCTCGACATGTTACTGATTATTTTTACGTTCAGCCAGGTCGCCGTTGTGCCCTTTTATTGCCTTTATGTGTCACTGAGAAAAAGCCACTATCCACCCAAGTCTCGTGCCAACACAGGGAACCTATTACATTTAATGTAAGACGTCATTTATTTGTGCATTAAGTGAATATAACTTTCCTATGCAGTGAACCTCTTCTAATTCATAACTTTGTTGGATGCCACTCGCTTACGGGAATTTGCGTTGGCAATGTCGTTGGTTTCGTTCGGGTCCAGCCACACTTTGTTTGGACCACAGCGCAGGACGGTGGACGCCAGCCTCTTCTGAAGTCTGAGCATGCTGGAGACGACAAGAGAGCCAGAAGAGAACCAGAAAGTTCAACGAGTTTCGTCCTTGAAACCCTTTCAACCAAAATGTTCGCATTTACGTAACATTTTGTGTGTGTAGGCCAATGTTAAATTCTTAAATTCAAAAGTCTTGGTTCATCGTCATGTAGAAACGTGGGTAATTTCACACTTTTTCAAAACCATAAATGTTTATAGGCTTCAATTAAATATTGAGCTTTGAATTCAGGCTACATAAACCCATTCTGTTTACAAATATGTCCCTGTGAGGTCGTTTATTTCTGTGCAGAAGAGGAATGTCTTTAACCCTAGAATGCATGGACGACCAATACCCTCACTCTCCCATGGGTGGGGTCAAAAATGACCCCAAATGCCATCAATGTAATTTTTTTGCAAAATCAATGTGTTTTTGCAATGAATTTTTTAAAATGCACTATGAAAAATCAGGCACTATGAACTAGGCCAGCCGCTCTCTGTCGCTCCCTCCTCTCACGCGCTGAGGTTCACTTAGGGACCATCAATAAATTTCCCAATTAGACACTCTTGAGAAACCAAAATAATTATAAATCATTGTCTTATGACCACCTGAGTGGAAAATGATATCAAATCATGCCAAAAAGATTACATCTGTGAGGCATACTCATTTAAATGCCACTTTAGGCTTTTTTCTATTTTTAGCGATTTTTTATTTGAAATTATTGCGATTTATCTTCAATAGCTTCAAGGTCATGTGACCCACTGAATCAAAATTAGACTGAAAATATTCTGCTACACTGGACAGATGAGGTACACTCATTTATATGCCATTTTAGGCTTTTTTCCATTTTTAGCAATTTTTAATTTGAAAATATCGCGATTTTTCTTCAATAGCTTTAAGGTCATGTGACCCACTGACTCAAAATTAGACTGAAAATATTCTGCTACACTGGACAGATGAGGTGATGTCATTTTCCACACAGATGGTCATACGACAATGATTTATAATTATATTGGTTTTTCAAGAGTGTCTAGTTGGGAAATTTATTGATGGTCCCTAAGTGAACCTCCGCGCGTGAGAGGAGGGAGGACAGAGAGCAGTTGGCCGAGTTCATAGTGCCTGATTCGGATCAACCATGAGGTAGATGCCGCAATCTTCGCGGAGCTTGGATATCCAATATCCAACTTGAAACTAACTTCACCGTGGTGGTTCACAAAGCAAACCCTTGAGATTCTGTAGGAAATGCTTGGGGTCATTTTTACCCCACTTATGTAAAAGTGGGTGTAACGGATGTGAATTCTTCAACAATCCGTGTACAGATAACAGGACACAGGATGGAGTTCACCATGTTTACTGTGACAGACAGAAAATACACAATTTTTGTCTTCACACGTCGCGCACACTCTGGCTCCCCTCATCAGTGTAAAACGCCACTGTCAGGGGGAGGAAGCCTTAACATTGCATAAATACACACTGGCCATATTACAAGACATAGTATGAATTATGCTAACTCATTCTACATCATCAATGAACCATGTATGAACTTGTAACAATAAATAATTCCATACAAAATTCCCTTGTGTGAATGTGTCATTTTTCACAAGAAAATACAATACACAAATGAACTTTCACCTTCAAAATCAAATGAACATACCTGTGACAGACAGAAAATACACAATTTTTGTCTTCACACGTCGCGCACACTCTGGCTCCCTATGAAATAAAAACTGTCATAAGATGGCTGCCCTATTAGCTTGCAGTTAGCTAGCTAAAATAAAATTGAGGCTGATTAAAAGCGTCTTTCCCTTTTTTTTTTAACTCTCATCAACCCTCCAAAGTACACTATAACGGTAGAACTACAACATACAATATTTTCTGCACAACATATGCTCATATGAAAACAGAATTAGTATTTTAACTGAATAAAATATATGTAACGTTACGGAGGCGAACTTACCCTCATCAGTGTAAAACGCCACTGTGAGGGGGAGGGGAGACAGCCCAATATAACTTTCGCGGGTGCGCAGAGTGTTTCTGGTCTTTCAAAATAAAAGACCAAAATAATGATAAAATTCACATTAAATTATAAAATAAAACACAGACATTGAGCAGGAATTCAAGTAGTATATTATTGTATTTTTAACTCCGTTACACTCACCCCCACTGAATTTTATCGAATTTGAGCCTCAGTTATGCAGGACAAAGGATCACAAACAAAAGCAGGTACCAATAAGGCAAACCAACAAACAAAGTGTCCCATAAGGACGAAGTGGGATGAGGGTGGTGCCAACCCTCAACCCAACTACTGGTAACAGGGTGCCTTTTACACCCCACAAATCCTGCATGCAAACACAGACTAGACAATACTGGCCCAAGTGGCATCAGGCATTAAACTGAACAATGTAAAGAAGCATTAGAACGAATGTAGGTCCAAAAGTGACACAATAGGGCCAAAAACTAATCAACCAGGGCCTGAAGCATAGATCTGCAGACACCCTTAACACTGGTATGGGTAGGAACAACATCCTGTCTAGTCATAGTTTGTATAAGTCTGTTCACAGGCTTAATCAAACGACGAATTCGAGGACGTAACTGTGACTGACTAGCAGGCACAACAGGTCGTGCAACAGTCATTTGGTCAACAGTAGGTGGAGCATGAGTAGCCTGATCAACAGTAGGATCACAGTCCGACAGTCTGGTGGTAAAGTCATCGGCAGGGCCAGTTACCAGGTCAGAGTCAGGGGAAGTGAGCTGGTCAGGGCATCCGCCCGGTGACAGGCCAACTATCTCTCGGGGAACTGAAGTGTCACTGGCCAGTTCAGAAACATCAGTTTGTGTTGGGTTTGAGTCAGACAACTGTGTGATCCATTCAACAGTTCTTCTGTTAGAATCAGCATGCTTAGCAATATCCACGGGGCCCAGATCATCCGTTGATGGCATCGGGACACGCACGGTCTCATGCTCACTGTCACACTCTGATCGAGTCTCATCCACATCACTGACAGTGGGGATAGAACCACCACTGACAAATGTCGAAACGTTGTCAGACATGTCACAAACCTCTACTGGAAGGAAATTAACCGGCAACAGAAGATTTCTGTGGACAATCTTCACTCTCCCAGAAACACTGTCACTGATCTTGTAGGTATGAGTATCAGGGTTGACATCCAGGACAGTATAGATGGTTGATTCCCATTTATCGGCCAGTTTCTTTTTCTCCTTTTTCTTCTTATTGGCCAAAAGCACTCGATCTCCTATTTCAATGTTGGAGCCTTTCACCCTTCTGTTGTACAGCAAAGCGTGTCTGTGTTGTTCTTTGGTAACATGTTCTTGGGCAACTACCATCGCGTCTTTAAGAGCACTGGTAAGGGATTCCACATATTTGTCATAGCTCGACACATTAGAATCATGCAAGACAGAACGAAACAGGATGTCCACAGGCAGGCGCGGGACACGTCCAAACATGAGATAAAATGGGGGAAAGCCCGTTGTTTCATGGGCAGTGCAATTGTACACAAAGGTTAGAGTCTGTAACTTTTTCGGCCAATCGACTTTTGCTGCAGGGGGCAAGGCACGAATCATCCCACCCAGGGTTCGATTGAAACGCTCCACAGACCCATTGCCCATGGGGTGGTATGGTGTGGTATGTGATTTCTTGACACCAGACACCTTCAGCAGCTCACTGATCAGATGACTCTCAAAGTTAGGTCCTTGGTCACTATGGATTCTTTCTGGAAATCCAAAGACACAGAAGTACTTATTCCACAAAACATTGGCGACCTGCTTTGCTGTTTGGTCTTTACAGGGAAAGGCCTGCGCCATTCTTGTAAAATGGTCCGTGATAACAAGCACGTCGATCGACTTATTACGGGAGTCCTCAGCAGACCAAAAATCAATGCAGACCAGCTCAAGCGGTTTAGATGTTACAATATTCTCTAGAGGTGCTCTCCCCTCAGGTTCAGCTGTCTTGCTCACAACACATCGCTGGCACTGCCGGACATAGTCCCTCACGTCTCTGTCAAGTGTCAGCCAGAAGAACCTTTGTCTAGTTAAGCCCAAACTCCGTGACTGGGCTTGATGACCTGCCTCGTCATGCACACCACGCAGGACCTCAGCCATAAGTGTGTCAGGAACCACAAATTGGTGACGCTTGGCTCTTGTTCTCTGATCTCTCGAGACCCTGTACAGAACACCATTGATCACAGAGAGCTTCTCCCAGTGTTTCAAATATTTCATCACTGGCATTGGCTCTTTAGCTCTATCTCTCCTTGTAGGCCTTTGACGCCTCTCAACATAAAACAGGACACGGGAAAGGGTAGAATCTCCCAACTGGCTGTCACGCAGATCCTTTTCAGTGTAAGCTGGCAAAGGATCTGACCCTTGACTGACCAGTTGTGGAAGGAACTGCAAAGCTGCCATGGCACGAACAGAAGGGCCAGTATCCCAGCATACATGTGACTGCAGGACTGCGGACACCACCTCCCGTTCCATAATTTGGGAGTGAGCTTGGAGAGCGCCCTGTACGAACTGGTGACAATTGTGTTGTACTTGGTCTGGATCACATGACGTGCGAAAGGCCTGCTGGATAGAGGCAGTCGACATACCTTGAACCTCACTGAGAAGACTCTGATAGGGCTCTGTGAACAATCTTCGGCCCACTGGGTCCTTGATGAAAGGGACACGGCTCAAAGCATCTGCCACAATGTTCTGGCGGCCAGGAACATATTTAATATCGAAGTCATAGCTGGCAAGTTTGGCTACCCAACGCTGTTCACAGCAATCTAGCTTTGGTTTGGTCAGAATGTGAGTCAGCGGGTTATTGTCCGTCCAGACTGAAAACTTGTGGCCCTTCAGCCAATGACTGAACTTATCACATACGGCCCATTTCAATGCCAAAAACTCGAGTCTGTGGGCTGGATAGTTCTTTTGCGACTGAGTGAGGGACTTGCTAGCAAAAGCTATGGGTCTGGCATGGAGCTCACCGTCCTTGATCTGAGACAACACTGCACCTATCCCATCCAGAGATGCGTCTGTGGAAAGCACAAAGGAACGGGAAAAGTCAGGGTGGGCTAGGACCATCGCTTGCATTAAACTCTCCTTCAGGCTCTCAAAGGCTTGAACATGCGCAGCTGTCCAGTCAGCAGCAGACAACTTTCTGTACTGGAGCTTTGACTTATTGTTTTTCCCTTTTCTCTTCTCACCCTTCAGGAGCTCGAACAAGGGCTTCGCTATGGCAGAAAACTTTGGTACAAAGTGCTGATAGTAATTTATCATCCCTAGGAATGATCTGAGTCGTTTTTGGGAAGGCGTTACACCATCAGGCTCCATAAGGTTGGCACAGCACATGTTGGCGATAGCCTCAACTTTGCTGGGGTCTGTAGAAACACCACACTCATCGATGACATGGCCTAGGAATTTCACAGACCTGCGCAGGAAAAAGCACTTCTTAGGTGCTAGTTTCAGGTTGTGGCCACGCAATCTCTCAAACACTATCTCAAGGCGCTTAAGCGCAGTGTCCTCATCAGGCGCATAGACCAAGAGGTCATCTAAGTAGCACAGCAAGCTCAGATAGTTTTGATCTCCGAAAATGCTGGTCATCATCCTCATAAAACTTCCCGGACTGTTACAGAGGCCCTGTGGCAGACGATTGTACTCATAGAGGCCCATGGGAGTAGTGAAGGCCGAGTACTTCTTATGCTCTTCATGGAGCGGCATGTTGTAGAAGCCGGATGTCAAATCCATGGTGCTGAAGAGACAGTTGCCTCCAAGGGCTGCCAAGCAGTCTGCTTGATGGGGAAGTGGATGGGCGTCTTTCAGGGTTCTTTTGTTTAGCCAGCGGAAATCAGTACAAATACGGAGATTGCCATTTTTCTTCCATACTAGCACTAGTGGCGACGCATACTCACTAGTCGATTTTCTTATTATTTCTTTTTCCTCCATCTCACTCAACACTTGGCGCAACTTATGATACTGGCTAGGCGGAACACGCCGGTAAGGAAGCCTGAAAGGTCTGTTGTCAGAAAGGTGTATTCGGTGCACAAAGCCCTTCGCTTCACCGCAGTCCAGATGATGACGTGAGAAGACATCTTGGTGCTGCAATACAAGGTTCGCCAATCTCTGCTTGTACACATCCGACACCTCACATGAGTCAACATCGACATTAGAGAGCCCCAAGGAGCCAAGTTGTTCCTTCACACACTCAAGGTCGACTGTAGATGGCTTTGCAGACATGGCATGGTTGGATAGTAATGTGTTAGGCTGCTCAGCCCCATCAATGTCCTCAAGAGCAACACATGTATACACGTCTGCCAGCTTTGCATTACGTCTAACATTCACCGGTTTATTAGAGGTATTAATGAGCTTCAGGGGGACCCACCTATCGCCCCACAGATGAGTCACAAGCTTGGCGACAATGACACCTCTAGGTGCAGAGCGGGATGAAGTGGGCTCGGTCAGCACCGTGCTACCGGGAGACACAACTGTACCTTTGGGCAGTCTGCCCCAGACAAGATACTCCTGTCCTGGTTCAATACAAGCAGCCGAGTTTGATCTTACTGTACCGACTCTGTCTGGGATGGAAACACCTTGCCAGGGGTTTAGGCCAGAAAGCATGGACAGGAACTGCACTGAATCATGGTCTTGTGAAGAGCAAGGACTGGACAGTGTTTGCCAGTATGACTCACACTTTTTGGATTTTTTCAATATGTGCTTTAATAACATTTGCACCGAGGATGATGTCATCATGTTGGCCCTGGACAACAAGCGTGGGAACTAAAATTTTGCAGCCATAAACCTCCATCTCTAGCTCATAAGCACACTTGGGCTTAACACGGAGTCCGCCACAACCAACCAGAACCACATCCACCTTCGACAGTCTCATATTCGTTAGCATGCCAGCTTGACTCAGCTTTTCCTCAGCATCCTCACTCATGCTACAGGCCATGGATCCACTGTCCAGCATCCCACCCATCTTGACTGAGCCACCAATTGTCACAGGCGTGTAGAAAAGGCTGTCACTGCTACCGACTTTGTGAATATTTTGATACACCACAACTTCATGACTTGGACAAGAGACCACAGCAGAATAATATACGGATTCAGCATCAGACAGCACACCACATTGGGAGTTAGTCTCCAGACCCATACTGCCTCCCTCCAAATACGGGTCACTCAGTTTCCCTGAGGCAGGGAAGGAGAAGGCTTAGAAGTGTTGGCAGGACACTGTAATCTGGTGTGGCCGGGGGCAAGACACTCAAAACAGAGTCTCTCTGACATGCAGTGTGAGACAGTAGTGTGGCTCATGTCACCACAAACTTTGCAAGCCGACTCTTTAGGGCGCCTCTGACGAGCGCGAGATGGGCCATTACCACCAGCAGGACGGGAACCATGAAGCTGAACTCTATTCATGACCTCCTGGAACATTTCAACCATACGACTGAGAATCCTCTCCTCCGATTGCTGCGTGTTCTGAGCCACCACCGGAACTGAAGCGCAACCAGGGGTGTTTGGAGTGTGACTGGGCGAAACATGAACTACAGAAGGAGGAGACCTGGGGGAGTGCAAAGAGTGGAGCGAAACATCAGGATAGTAAGGGTGACCACAGACTTGGGGGCACTGCACTGGAGGCGGCGGGGTCGTTGACAGAAGACAGGCCTGGTCTTGAACAACTGTAGCAGCATGAACTTCAAATTGTGATGCACTGGTAGTTTTCCGACTCGCTCGCGATTCCCTTTGATAGTCATCAATTCTTAGTTGAACATCGCTCAACGACCACTCATGTATAGGCTTCCACTTAAATGTGGACGACAGATCTGGGTCCGGACAGTGCTTCACAAACATGAGAGCGACCTCACTATTCAAATTACTCGCCTCAGTCCCTTGTCTCTGCAGACCTTCCCTTGCACGATCGGCGGCCTTGTTCAGTCTTATCCAGTAGTCTACCGGGTTCTCTCTGGCCACAGGCAGGGTGGCGTAAAAGTCTGCAAGGGGAAGGCATGAGGAGGCATCACTGAAATAACTGAGAAGAACATCATATATTAGGGCAGGCTTTTTGGAAGCAACAACATCAGGGTCCCCACGTAGTGCAATCTTCACAATGTCCCTGGCTTTGCCCATCAAGTGACTAGTAATTTCTTCTGCCTGCTCATGTACTGGAGTACTTCTTTTCCTGAGGAAAGTCTTAGTCATGTCAATCCAGTCCTGGACTGAGAATTTGTCAGTACCGTCACCTTTAAATGAAGGGAGGTCTCTGTCAGGGGCAACATGTACAGTCACGTGAGAGGAATCACAATTGGCATAATTACACTGAGTAGACTGGGTGGCAGGGGATGTCCGCATATCACTGGACACATTGACAACGCCAGCAGACATTAGCTTAGCAACAATAGATTCACCAATCTGGGCACCTAATTGTCCCATCATGTCTGTAAGCTGGTGAATAGCATTAACGTCACTCATGGGAGTAGAGGTTAGCATGTTTTCTCCTTGAAGCCCATCAACACGAGAAAATCTACGACCCACACCTAGTCCAGTATAGTCACTGTCAGATGTGACATTCGGTCGTCCAACATTACCATCATTTGCATCATGTCTTAGCCACCAACCTCTACCCTTAGACAAAACAGGAGTTGCAAACTCATCCATTGTCTTCAATAATTATACTTATTATAATTATAATAATACTTGCGTTGTGAGAGAAAAAAAAATAATAATATATATATATATATATATATATATATATATATATATATATATATATATATATATATAAAACAGTATGAGATGTCCAAAACAGAGAAAGCAGAAAACAACTGTACACCAGCACCTCCCTAAATGTCCTTACTACAACATCAGCCACCGAGGTGAACCAACTGAAGCACGGACGAGACGAAGGGAGTGCAGGAGAGCAACCACGGTGATCGGCGTAGAGCTGATTAGAAGATCCGACAGGTCACGGCACCAATGTAACGGATGTGAATTCTTCAACAATCCATGTACAGATAACAGGACACAGGATGGAGTTCACCATGTTTACTGTGACAGACAGAAAATACACAATTTTTGTCTTCACACGTCGCGCACACTCTGGCTCCCCTCATCAGTGTAAAACGCCACTGTCAGGGGGAGGAAGCCTTAACATTGCATAAATACACACTGGCCATATTACAAGACATAGTATGAATTATGCTAACTCATTCTACATCATCAATGAACCATGTATGAACTTGTAACAATAAATAATTCCATACAAAATTCCCTTGTGTGAATGTGTCATTTTTCACAAGAAAATACAATACACAAATGAACTTTCACCTTCAAAATCAAATGAACATACCTGTGACAGACAGAAAATACACAATTTTTGTCTTCACACGTCGCGCACACTCTGGCTCCCTATGAAATAAAAACTGTCATAAGATGGCTGCCCTATTAGCTTGCAGTTAGCTAGCTAAAATAAAATTGAGGCTGATTAAAAGCGTCTTTCCCTTTTTTTTTTAACTCATCAACCCTCCAAAGTACACTATAACGGTAGAACTACAACATACAATATTTTCTGCACAACATATGCTCATATGAAAACAGAATTAGTATTTTAACTGAATAAAATATATGTAACGTTACGGAGGCGAACTTACCCTCATCAGTGTAAAACGCCACTGTGAGGGGGAGGGGAGACAGCCCAATATAACTTTCGCGGGTGCGCAGAGTGTTTCTGGTCTTTCAAAATAAAAGACCAAAATAATGATAAAATTCACATTAAATTATAAAATAAAACACAGACATTGAGCAGGAATTCAAGTAGTATATTATTGTATTTTTAACTCCGTTACACGGGGTAGTGACACAAAAACTGCAATTTATTAAAATTTATAAAAACATTTTTAAAAATTCAAATGGCCTCAAGTCACAAACATGTTTTATGAGGAATACCTAGAATATGGAAGTGTAAAAACTTTTCATTTCAGAGATTTTGAAGAAAAACAAGCTTCGGGGTCATTTTTGACCCCACCTATGCTTAATTAAACAGTGGCAGGCCAGTCTCTTCCTTATCATATTGCTTTTCTCTCCTTTTGTGACTGATTACGCTGTAACTTAACGCCACTTTTAAACGTTTAAACGTTGGCATATTTATGATGCATAACATCTAAACAGAATCAGAGACTTCGACGTGTCTGTGTTGACTGCCTGGTGTTACCCAGTCGGCACGGGGCATGCCCCAACATGTCACGCGACTGGACAAACACCGTGGATCATAAGCGTCACTTGGTTCAGTGTCCGCACCTAAAGAGTCACTTAACACGACGATGAACATCGAGTGATTTGACAGGGTAATCATTTGTGACCAATCATTTGTAATTTAACAATTAATTCCCAACAAAACGTGGATCTTGCACTGCACATAGCTGTAATTTACAAGGGATTTACATTACAAAGGAACATGTTATCACTTAAATTCTGAAAAATAACATCACATAAAAAATCTCACAAAAATCAATTCTCACCTCATTGCGGCAGGTTCGAGCGCAAATCAACCTGCGAACAGTTTTAAGCGCCACTGGGGTTGTTCCATTATAACCGATATAGCCGTGACAAAAACAATGCCCGCAGAACACTGTTTGGCTTGCGTAAATGTAAAATACTCTCCAATCCTATACAAGTTGATCATTTTAATAGTGAAAACAGTCATCAAACTATGTATCTTGAACAACAATTTCAATAAAATCCCCACTTACATAAACGTAATGGTACAGCCTACATGCGCACAAAAAGGTGTCAACACGGAGTAGCGCGTCTTTTCTGAAGCCGCCACACGGGGGCGTAGTCGTGTAGATACTGTGGGAACGGCGTCTTTACCCTTTAGACATGTTCGGTTGTCAGTTGGTTTTACGCTTCTGTCGCTTGACCGCTACTATGGACCGACAATGTAAAAGAGTAATCAGACATTTCCTTGATACTGCTCCCCATTCCACCCACACGAACCAAACTGTGCGTTGGTGGGATTCGTTGAGCAAATGCATCCCTCCCCCCATCAAATATTTCGCCGGATCAATAAAGCAACTGAAACCAGTGTAACCTGGTCAATAATGGTGGGATTTTACTGGGTCACAAAGTCCATCGCGCACACAACCATCAACGGGTTAAACGGCCCGCTAGCCCACGTCCACACCACGCATCTTATTGTGATGCGCATGACGGCGGGGGAACCGGCGTCAAAGCGGTGATCCATCTTATAGGTGCAGATGTCTACTCCGCCAGCCAATCTCGGTAAAAGAGACCAGAAGCCCCGCCGCTGCTCCGCCTGATGGACCGATAAACGGAGAAAGGCGGGGCGCGGTCGGTCCGGTCCGCTGGAGGCTCGAGCGCGTCGCACTGACCGCGCGCAGGAGAAGCCATCAGGTCCAGAGATACCTGACAGAAAACGGAGCAAAATCAACCAATATGTTTTGACAATGAATAAAAAACCATCCATTTTTTAATGAAATACTAGACAACGAAACGAAAGTTGAAATCAATGGTACAGAAAGGGATGTCCAGGACGCCTTCCACCTCCACACAGGACATCCAGATGGACACGCTCGAGCACCACGGACCGCACGCGCAGGTAGGAGTCCAAACACACACCTGTGTCTTCGAATATGCTTTCATATTAATGCATTCAAATATGGGTGGAAACGGTTTAATATAAACGCATTTAGCGGGATTTGTGCTAACTTCACTACGCGAAGTGGTTATATTCACTTTCATACTAACATTACGTGCTATTTGGACACAAATGATGTATTGAAGAAATTGCAAGAAGTGATTGTTCTCTTTTGGTTATGGTGTGTGACAATATAGGCTACTAGATACACCAATATATCGAATAAATGTTATGCATTTATATATTAGCTCTGTGCGTATATTCTAGAGCAACGGTTTTATAAATCTGTTGTATCGCGAGCAACCAGTATTTTTATTTTTATTTGCTTACATTGTGACACCTGCTGCTTGTCTAAAAGCTGTTCGCGTTTCACTGTATTGACCTTTTGTATCGATGTCTTATTTATGGCCGTTTTCATTTTAAACATCAAACCTTGTGCTCAGAGCATACTTTTGGTGACGTTTTATAAATATTCAAATTACACGTTGTGACAACACTTTCAATACAGTAATATAGTTGAAATTCAAATGTTCCAGCAATGTTCAACAGAAAACATATCAATATTCTTATTCCAGCTACGTTATGACCACACCCACGTGTTCTCGGGAAAGTATAGCTGTGTATGGTGGCCTTGTGTGAGCCTGTACACACACAAACACAGACACACACAAACAGACGCACACTTGGGCCACTTAAACATTTTATTTGGGAGGGGGGATCTTTTAGTCTACTCTGTGCTGTCATGTCCTGTTAGGGTAAACGGTATTTGTAGGCTTTGAAATGGATGTGCAATATAGCCACAATTCTGGAGTGTCTGTTCAGGGCCAATGCTCACAGCATCCTGCCATAGATGATGGATTTCTGTAGCTAAAACTCAGATTCATATACTTTGAGCAGCCATATAAAAGCCTTATAAAAAGGACCCGCTGTCCATTTTGTCCTGTTCACTGCTGTTGAGGATGTTGACTTATAGCATATACATTTATCTATTTATTAATCTCTAAACTCAAAACTCGCAATTATAGGAGCTCAGAGTACATATTGATATTTCAACAATATCCTTTGACCCCATATTTAAGTAGCTAACAATTTTATATAAGTCAGCTAAGTGTGTGTGTGTTAGAGAGAGAGAATTGGAGAGAGATGTGTGCTGTTGAGGGGTGCTTGATTTGAATCATCTCTATACATAGCTGTGAGGAGGAGGTAGTAGTGATGATAAAGCTGTGTGTGTGTGTGTGTGTGTGTGTGTGGGTGGTGGGGTAGGTGTGGATTAAGTGTATGTGTGATTGCCTGTATTAGAACATTGATTGAATTGTGGTCATAAGGACAGGAGTCCTACAGCCATATGAACCATGGAAATTAGAACATGATGCAAACATTTTTCTCTGTACGATCACTTTCTGTCATAAACAGAAATGTGGAATTTTGAAATTCTGAACATGTCCTTGTGTGTCTATATGCAATAGCTTCTTGTGTGGGAGGTTTGGATGTTCTACAAGGACCGAAAGAAGCATGTTGTACTGTAATGTGTAATAATTTATGTGTGGGCTTTACCTTCACCTCCCCTCTCTTCTCCTCCCCTCTCCACCCCTCCCCTCCCCTCTCCTCCCCCTCTCCTCTCCTCTCCTCCCCTCCCCTCTCCTCTCCTCTTCTATTCAATCTTATTTGTTGCTTTCTAAGGGTTCACAGGCTTTACTGTGCAACCTTAAAGTCCATCCGAGGATTGTTGCATTTTAGCTCTTGCGTTCTTAATTATCCAATTAGCCTCAAAGGGGTGTTTCTGAACAGGAAGTTCCTAATCACCATGGTGATGCATCCATCTTCCCTCCCTTGACATTTGGCTTGCCATTTCTCACATGTGACATTATTGTGCATATTGCACTAAAGTCTCCAAACCCTGCATCAAAACATAGAATGGATGAATATGTATCTCACAGACAAGTATGTAATGTAATAGGTAATAACATCTTATGACGTTTTACCTAACTCTAATTGAATAAAGCATAAATGGTAGTGATGAGGCTTCTAAATAATATTCTAAGTGCCTCTTAAAAGTACATTACAGGGAAATCAACAAAAAAACCGAAGAATGTTACCATTTTAGAATTACCTACTATTGAAATCCTAAAATGGTAAAATGTTTTACCCTTTTAAGCTCATGTTAAGCTCTACACAAAAATATAATCAAAAATAAAAGGCCAGACTGCTGAATTGGCATTACAATGCTCATGTTTATCTGTAATCCATATTTCTTGCCAGTGAACAAGGTAACCATTTCACACAGCCAGGTGTGGTGCTCCAGAGGGGGCAGATAGATACACTGATCTCTACTCACGTGAGAGATGCTGCTGAGACATGGAGACCTGGTGGAGACACATCCCCACGGCTCCTTCTCGTGTAGCGTTGGCCTGCAGCGAGCATTCTCTCATCGCTGATCACGTTGAAGTGTTGCATGTAGCTCGTTTTAAGATGAACAAAAGAGAGACAGGAGGTGTGGGAGGATGCCGGAAGAAAGAGGAGGAACAATGGCATAACTGTTCCTTTATTAAGCATCTTTGTGTGTGTGTGTGTGTGTGTGTGCGTGTGTGTGTGCGTGTGTGTGTGTGTGTGCGTGCGTGTGTGCGTGCGTGCGTGTGTGTGTGTGTGTGTGTGTGTGCGTGCGTGTGTGTGTGTGTGCGTGTGTGTGTGCGTGCGTGTGTGCGCGTGTGTGCGCGTGTGTGTGCGTGTGTGTGTGTGTGTGTGCATGTGTGTGTGTGCGTGTGTGTGTGTGTGTGTGTGTGTGTGTGTGTGTGTGTGTGTGTGTGTGTGCGTGTGTGTGTGTGTGTGTGTGTGTGCGTGTGTGTGTGTGCGTGTGTGTGTGTGTGTGTGTGTGTGTGTGTGTGTGTGTGTGCGTTAGGGATGCAACATTGCTGCCTGTTCCACCAGGGTCTTTTATTGCCACCAAACCCAATTAGCCTTTTTTTTCAGGTCGCCATGGCAACGGAGTCTAGCGCCTGTGAATGTCATATAAGGCCTTGCCCAGGGCAAGCAGACCATTGGCCGTAGCTTGGGCCAATCACATTACGGGATCCCATGGCGTATCGGCGGACATGAGTAATTATGGCTAATCATATCTGGACATGAAGACAGGACACGGAGTGCAGACTGTGTTTGTGTGTGTGTGTGTGTGTGTGTGTGTCCATATCTGACTTACACTATTTCCAAATGTCAACCTCCTTCTCCCTTTGTGGTTGTCACGTGTCTCAGGGGAAGTACGCGAAGAGGAAGAGCCGCTTCAAACGCTCCGACGGCAGCACGTCCTCCGACACCACCTCCAACAGCTTCGTCCGCCAGGTGAGACCACACTGTAGCCTGGGTGTGTACAGAGAACCACTCACCTGTCTGTGTGTGAGAGGGACGGCAGGGCATGCGGACCAGTTGGACATGTGTGTGGGACAACTGGGAGTCATCTCACCGAACCACAGACTGCAGATATCATGCACGTATGCTTCAAAGAAATTGTTGTATTTCAGCGTAAAATCTCAAATCTCATAGACGTGTGGAATTTATTAAAGAAAAAACTTAATTTACTGCCTTTCTAAACATATCAAAGTCACGACTGGCAACAAAAAGCCTCACGCTACTCTAGAAATCCCTCTGGTCTGAGTTATAACACCTGCCGTTTTGCTCTGTTTCTGTTTTGCACAAAGAGGTATTTGCATCAGACAGGTCAATAGAGCCTTTAAACAACTGCTTTTATGTCCTTTGCTTGTGGGTTTAGTGCTGCTGGAACAGTGCCACTGGGCCATAGCTTTGAGCTGTCTGTGGTTATTTGTACAGGTCTTGATCTTGCTCTCCTTTGCTCTTTACGTCTTGGTCACAGAAAATAGTGGACTAGCTGTCTGTATATGACCCCATATTTGACCTCAGTTGGCTCCATTTAACTGACAGCAGGTCCTTGATGAACCTTCTCCTGGAACGCCGTGTTCC
>NC_135212.1:47593808-47611308 GCF_052324685.1 Brachyhypopomus gauderio
TGTTAGGGTTAGCGCCCCCCTGTCAGCAGGTAGCATGCTCTTCAGAATGTCCACCACCTCCGTAATGTGATCAGTCCTGTGGTATTATATTTCCAGTGGTTCATGCATACATGTGTAGGGGCCTTTCTTCAAAAAAATAATAAAAAAAAAACACAAGAAAAACAGCAAATGACCTTCAGGCATGTTTAGTCACGCAGAGCCTGTTCGCATATGCAGCGTTTGACAGACGACCTTATTGGGGAGAACTTACAGAAGATGATCTTATACAACTGTAACATTTCTGCTCTGGATCAGCAGAACATGACTACTGTCGGTCTATGAAGGGAGAGATTCAGAAAAGAGATGCCATCAGTCAGTTGTTCATTTGATAATAAATTCAGATTCCTCTCTCAGCCCCCAGCTCACACCACACACAGACATACACACATGCGAGTGAGCACACACACATTGGGCTGACAGTTACATTCCCCGGTATACACCAAATCATGTCACTGCTAAATATGAGAGAGTGATCGTGGGGGGGGGTAAAAAAAGAGAGAGAGAGAGGGAGGGGGAATGAGGGAGAGAGGGAGAGAAAGAAGGGGGAAAAGAGAGGGGGGGCAAGATCTGCCCCTGTCCATGACATCTAAATTTAACCCCCAGTCTGCAAATGTAGCACAAGTTCTGCAATCCGACCCCCCCCCCCCCCACACACACACACACACACACACACCCGGCTCCCCCCACATCTCTCTCCCTGAACTGAGTTCAGCTTCCAGTTCAGTTTGAGTATGAGATAGACAGAGAGAGAGAGAGAGGAGAGAGAAAGAGAGAGAGAGAAAGAGAGAGAGAGAGGGAGAGAGATGAGAGAGAGAGAGAGAGTCGGAATGCTTGTTGGGGGGTTGAGGTTAGCAGAGCAATTGGCCATTCTCTGACACTTAAAACATTTTGGACACACGTTCGCAGTGGCACACACATCACATTTGGAGTGAACTCGGACTTCTGGGTGTGACTCGGGGTTGCCGTGGCAAGGGAAGAGTGCCATGGAGATAAATGAACGGATTCATAGGCCCTTAATGGTAGGAAAGATCCAGAAATGCCTCACTGTGTGTGTGTGTGTGTGTGTCTGTGCATGTGTGTGGGCGGGAGGGCAGGTGTGTGCATGTGGTTTTGGTCGTTTATCTCGATGTGAGAGGGATGATCCAGAGGAATTGTGTGTCGGATTCACATTTGAATAGCTGTTGTGTCCCGGTTCCTCTTGGTCTCGCTCTCTGGTGCATGATTCCATTTTGGGCTGGGCAGCTGCATCCCTCCCAAGGGTTTAAATTAGACCTCCAAGAACTGCATCGGGCCACCAGTTTGCCCATAGACAGTGTTGTTTCTCTGGGCTTCTGTCCCTCTGAACACCCCCTTACACTATGGAACATAATTTTCAAACAAATGAATCATAATTCTGTTTTAGAGGTATTTTATTCAAATACTAATTCTACATCAATTGTAACTTAAAGTAACACACAGATTACTGCATTTTTAGACCTACTGTATGTTGGAGAAAAGCTAGCCAGTATTCCCAAATGAAGACTTGTCACCTTAGCATGCACTGTGATATGATGATATTCTGAGTGATGGCTCGTCCTGCGTTAGCTGAGAGTCCCGAAGTCCACGTCTTCCTGTCAGGCGTCGGCAGTGCGTACAGCTTCAGTGTCTGCCTGCCTCATTACAGCTAGGCATTAATGAGGAATTAATATAATTAATAACAATTAACGTCCAGTACATCCAGACTGCGGTTAGAGGATTTAATTTCACAAATTCAGGGTTTCTTAGTTTGCTTAGTTGCTTAGATTTCGATGTGTTGAAGTAACTTTTTTAGTCGGTTACATATTGGGATTGATTCAATATTATGGAGCATTAGGTACCCACGTTTGATCTGTACTGAATGATGGGTGGGTCTGATGATTTAAAAATTAAAGAGCTGCATAATCTCCATGAGTTGTTGGTGGTAATTTGATCCAGACTGACGTCTGTGTTGCTGAAAACACCTGCTGCTTGGAGCACTTACATATGCATGTAATCATAGAGCCATCTCTCTCTCTCTCTCTCTCTCTCTCTCTCTCTCTCTCTCTCTCTCTCTCTCTCTCTCTCTCTCTTTCTCTCTCTCTCTCTCTCTCTCTCATTGTGTCTCACTTTCCCCTTTCTCTCTTTCTCTTATCACTCTCTTTCCCTCTCATGTTGTCTCTTTCTCTTTCCTTCTCTCTCTTGCTGTCTCTCTCACTAGCTGTCTCTTTTTCACTAGCTATCTCTCTCTCTAGCTGTCTCACTCTCACTAGCTGTCTCTCTCTTTTGCTGTCTCTCTCGCTAGCTGTGTCTTTCTCATAGTCACTAACCCCTCTCCTCCTGACTCATTGCTCTTCTCTAACTAGCTCTAGATCACGGTATCATCTTCCCTTTATTCTTGTCACAGCCATTTCCTGCTTCACTGTAATTCAGAACATTTGTTATTTGTGTTGTTTTTTTGTGTTATAGCTCTGTCCACGTATCCAGCTGGCCAAATCTGTTCTGGCACCATAACTTACCATTAGATTAGAGATAAATATGACTGATGAGTCATATCTGAATAGGTAGTATTGAGTGAAGAATGATCTTGAATTCTTGTTGCTGCTTCTTTGAAGAACATATATGGATTTGGTACAATGATCAAATGGATTTGGTACAGTCATCAGAATCTTTGCATTGTGTCTTACTTGTCACACTGAAATGTCACAGCTGCCAAACAAAATCTCATCACAACAGTCCTAAAAAGCAAACAGAAGAGTTGTCTGTTCTCCTGAAGGTTTGTTGTCTGTTGAACATCTCATCCACCGTGACAATTTGAGCTGTCTTTCTTACGTTCATAGTCAGAGCCCTGAATAGGTTAACCGTGCCATAGATACTTACATTTAAAAACATTTGAAAGTGGGGTTGTTTATACTTCCATTGTTTGTAAACAACAAGAATCAGAAACTGCACACTATTGCCTTAATGCAGGAAGGATATTTGGTTCATATCAACACCACCATAACAGGTCAGAAACAGATATACTGTAGGGCATCCTATGATAGGTCACACAACAGGCAGTGCACAACACACTGCACTTTGAATAACAGGAATAATAACAGGGGTAATGATAGGGGTAAAAACAAGTAATAACAGGGTAAATTAAGTATTAACAGGGGTAATAACAGCCTTTATCACAGGGGTAATAACAGGCTTTATAATAGATAATAACAGGGTTAATAACAGGAGTAATAACAGTTGAGAGTGTGTGTGTGTGTGTGTGTGTGTGTGTGTGTGTGTGTGTGTGTGTGTGCGTGCGTGCGTGCGTGTGTGTGTGTTGGTTGATCTCTCTCTGACTTGTGTGTCCCTGACACTACTGTGTGTGTGTGTGTGTGTGTGTGTGTGTGTGTGTGTGTGTGTGTGTGTGTGTGTGTGTGTGTGTTTGTGTGTGTGTGTGTGTGTTGGTTGATCTGTCTCCACACTCCTGGTTCTGACACTCCTGGGTGTGTTGGACACACATGGTGCAGTGAGACCAGCCTACTTACTGATGGGTATATTTACAGTTATTAGGGAGAACATTGAAATGTGTAAATAAGAAAAGGAGTAATTAATCAATCAAAGAATGAAAAATAATGTTGCTGTTCAGAAATTAGTAGTAGCTTGTTCACACTTATATTGTAGCCGCAAAGATGCAGGTTATGATAGATTTTAAAATGTTTTTAGATATACATTTTGGATTCTACTTTGGATTAATAATTTGAAGGGTACATAGATATAACTGAGAGACAGAAAATATATTATATTATGATATTAAGTTGTTAATATTGTCATATAAATTCTCCTAATATCAGGGCAAAACATTTATTTTATTGGATTTCTTGGAAGGGGTGGGCAATATAATTGTATTTTAGCATCATCACAATTAATCACACTATGGATATTGTCAGTTCCTCTGAAAACACTTTTTTTGCCAACTTATTATGTTTCACTATAGACCACTGAAATAGAGCTCGTTGTTGCTCTAAACACCAAAGATTGTAGTCACAACATTCAACCTGAATAGGAACAAGCAGATTTTTGGCTACTGGCTCATTATCCCAATTTTATGTGTTATTTATTTCTTTTTTACTATTTTTTTCTTTTCCATTTCTTCTATGGTTTGCAATTAATTTGCAAATCTTAGAAGGTCTGACCATCATGAAGGTCACAATGAAATCGCCTTCAAGTTCGGCAATATTGTATTTTATATCGGGCACTCCTGGCGGTCTGGATCTCACTGCTGCAAAAGACATCTCGTCATCATCAAAGCTGCTTAGGACGCTGAAATATTAGTTCACTTTGTACTGCCCCTCTCTCCCCTCTGTCTCACTCTCTTTCCTCTCTCTCCCCTCTATCTCTCCCCTCCCTCTCTCTTTCCTCTCTCCCCTCTCTCTCTCTCTCTCTCTCTCTCTCTCTCTCTCTCTCTCTCTCTCCTCTCCGTGTGCTTCCTCTCAGGGCTCATTAAACACGTTAAACACAAAGTCCCTTGGAGTTATGCATCCCATGGACCCCATTTCATAGTTAACATAAAATATGCTATGGTCACATTTAAATTTTACCCAAAGTATATATTACCAAATCATAAATAAGACAAATGTAATGCTATTACGTTTTGTGCACGCTTATTACACTTTGTACAAGCTTAAATGTGTGTGATGATTTTGACGTGTAGTCTGCCAACACAGAGAGACTCTCCCCTTTTGCATTCTATACATAATAACATGCAAATATACTGGGGGGAAAAACAATGAATTATAGGGGCATTCTGAAAAACGTATTAGTATTCAGCATGCAACAATACATAATAACCAGGCTTTTTTGCATAAAGCAACATTGTTGTTTACCAGTGTAGTCACTCTTAGATGTAGTCAACCCACATCAACATAGTTACTTAACTATTATGATTAATGGAGGTTGTGATTAATGACAGAACTGCCCATAGGAGTAGATATAGGTAGACAGACAGCTAGCTGGCTGGGATCAGCGAGGCTTTGGGAAGAGTGACAGAAGTGTTTGTAACCTCCAGGCTGATAGGAAGTAGTAGGTGAACGCTGCAGGTGCCGTTGGTCCGTAGACAACCGTGAATGTGGATAATCTGATCTGCAGTAGGCAACGTCCAGCCATGTGACAAGATGTCTCCTGTTTTTTGCCAATTTCATGTGACATACAAGTTTTTTTTTTCCTTTGAGATACCATCCACCTGGAACTGATCTGGATTTAAAGTTGAACTGCAGGCTGTGAGAACGCATGCCGTGTCTGAACCCTAAAGCCGTGCTCGTGTTTGATGCTAATCCTCTTGTAATCTTGGAAAATGACTTGTAGGGTAACGCTGCCTCTGTGTCAGAGGGGATCTCTGGGTCTCCGTAGAAAACATGAAAGCCAACTTTTCTAATTATGTGGTATCTAATTTAGAGATCATTTAGAATTTATGAATCTAGCAACTTTTAATGGAATTGTAATTTTGTGTGTGTGTGTGTGTGTGTGTGTGTGTGCGTGCATGTGTGTACTGAGTACCTGTTAGTTTTGTTTGTTATGAATAATTTAACAAAATACCATATGGCATATGTCATCATGGCAAATTCTCACCTCTATTTAAAGCTTAACAAACGCACACACACACAGACACACACACTCTCGCTGGTTATCTCAAACCTACTCCCTTATGTTTTCTCTCTCTCACACACACGCTCACACTGAGTCATTCTTCGCAGCTGTCCTCGTGCCTGTCCACACCTCCTACGGTTAAGAGTGCGTCTGACACCTGAAAACCAGCGAGAGGAGAGAAGGGAAAAAAAGCAACAGGGATGGAAAAGCGTGGGCGTCTTATATAAAGAACACTGGCCCGCCGCATCCAGAACACTGACCCGCTCCGGGTACAGCTCCGGGGGTGTGTGTGTGTGTGTGTGTGTGTGTGTGTGTTTAGGAGAGAGAGATGGGGGGGGGGGGGGGGGGGGTGGGGGGCACAGAGACTGTGTACAAAAGTGTGTCAGCCATGCTTCAGGCATGCAGAATAGTTTTTTGTTTGTGCACATTACACAATAACTTCCTGTAGACCGGCTCGTGAGCAGAGCTGGAGGTGGGAAACCCCGCCCCCCCCGGCACAGGCACACGCAGGCCCGGCTCAGCGTGCGCTGGAGCGGCGAGACCCTCAGCAGACGGGCCCGATCATCCGACTGGGCTCCCCGTTAGTTCTGCGGGTCGTTTGCGTGGCAGCGAGCGCCGTGCCCCGGGCCGCCTGCTATATGGGCTCTGTGAATCATGCACACAATAGCAGAGGGAGCTCATAGCTGACCCGCCTCTGCACACCATACACGTCCCAAACTAACGGTACAGTGTGTAAATAAAGAAACTCAGAGGATGATCGAGGGATCATTCATGAGTGAATGAAAACCGTTTCGTTTCTAATGTCTTTTCTTCCTCAACGGCCTTTATGTCATAATAGCCAGTGATGGCTAAGTTACCTTGAAAAAGTAATCCGATTACTCCTTTTAAAAGTAACTTAGTTACGTTACTGATTACTTGATTTTAAAAGTAACTACGTTAGATTACAAGTTACTTTAATAGTTACATTCAGCAGCAAAATAAATTTTTCCAATACTCACTTTATTGGAAGTGCATTTTTTACAGTAACAATGTATTGAAGCAGGTTCAGTAACCGAGGCAGAAACTGCTTAATCCATAAATCCAGAGGAGGGAAACTTTACTGATAACCAGTGGCGGACTTAGCAATTTGGGGGCTCAAGGCGAATTTAGCTAGGGGGCCCATCAACATTAATATGCGAGAAAAAAGTTCAGGTTCACATTACACGATTTTAGGCTGGTTTTTCAGTCGCCGACTGTTTTTTGTAGATCGCCGACAGAAACTGTGGTCGGAGGCAAATCGGCGATCACTCGGCGCTCGCTCAGTCGTGTAGTGTGAACTGCTGAAAGACGCTCGCCGAGCCGTCGCCGACTGGTCGCCGACTCGTCACAGACGACCGGCAGATATCTAGCATGTTTAATATCTCGCATGTTTAATATCTAGCCCAGTCGGCGACTGTGAGTCAGCAGCAGCGTCTAGCTACAGCCAATGGGAACAGCGTCTAGCTACAGCCAATGGGAACGCGGAGAGAGAACCGCGGCACCGCTGAAGATATCTCTGAAGAATGTAAAACTTTCAAGAATGCTTTCAAAACAGTAACCCAGCAAACACACAAAATCCTCACCTTTCTTACAACTTTACTACAACACTGTGTTTAAGTTATTGTGACAGCACTGGAGAAATAGTGCGATTGATTATATCTATGTTCACTGCAACGGAGAGATGAAATAATTCTGGCAATTTGGGACTATGGAGTGTTTAAACGGTAAAAAAAATAATAATAACGAAAATGTGGAGTACATGTACATTGTTTTTTCTTCTACGTGGTGTTGCTGGTTCTCGCGAGAGTTTCGTTTTCATGTTCTCCGCGTTTTTGGACAGCAGCCAGATGAGTCGGCGATTCCCCAGTCGTGTAATTCGTGAGCCCGCGTCGCCGATCAGTCATGTAGTGTGAAAGCCACAACAACTGAAAGACTCGCGATTACAGCACAACCAGTGTAGTGCGAATGGCACAGAAACCTGACGACTGAAAAGTCGTGTAGTGTGAACCTAGCCTTAGCTAGACAAGGGGGCCCTACAGTGGGAGGGGCCCAAGGCAATTGCCTAGCAACGCCTCTATGCAAAGACCGCCTCTGCTGATAATGCAACGCTGGTGCGCGCCGTCGCACCCCCCCCCCCCAGTGTCACTTAAAGGGCAAGACTCGCCGTGAGGAGTAGTAGTCGCTACAGTATCTCCTGACATTACGTTTGTGTAGCTGCGCGGTATTATTTGTAAATTTATTTGTAAATGTAATACAAGCGAACTGTTCAGTCAAACAGCTTGTGAAACTAAATACCATTACAATTTCAAGCATTTTAAAGTAGGCTACGTCAGTCAAAATTCCAGCACTTTTCAAACGTGGAACACACAGCAACATTAGTATTCATCAGGTAAATGTTCCTTCATCTGTTTTTGAGGGGTATTTCTTTATACTACCACATATTGTTACGGGAGGACACTGCAAAAAATGGTGGGCGGATCGATATTTATATCGATAGTATCGATACAAAGGTGAGGGTCGGTATCGGATCGATACCACAGCGAAAATATCGATTCTTTTGCTGCAGTTTAGAAGTCTGTGCGGGACTGCTTTTTTAATCCCGCTCCCGCTTGTTTTAATCCCGCTCCCGCCAAAAAATCGCTTGTTTTAATCCCGCTCCCGCCCCGCACCTGCTTGTTTTAGTCCCGCTCCCGCCCGCACCGGCCAAAAAATTGCTTGTTTTAATCCCGCACCCGTCTGCCACATACACATTTCTGTCGCCCCCGCCCGCAATCCTAATATGAATTGAATTAATTAGATTTAGTACTTGAAATTTTCTTATGTATTTATTAAAACAGCTATATAGCGATGGATCGCGCTGTCCCATTTCTTACCACAGTCCAAACACATGCCGTCAGGTGACGTACACCAACACTTTCTGATATCAATCACAACAAGCCAATTTCCCTCTCCATTAATTACAATGGAATATGACTTCCATACATCAGACTTTCCTGTAGTTGGCTTAATTGTGGTGTATTCGCCTGTTTTAATTGAATTTTCCACAGCTGAAACTGGTTGACCGTCTACAGCAGGGGTCGGCAACCTATGGCACGCGTGCCACCATTGGCACGAGGCATAATCACTGGCACGCGACACGCTGGACCAGCATCAGCAAAAATATATATAATTTAATATAAATTATTATATTAATGGATTATAATTTCAAGTAAAAAGTATCACCCCCCCCCCCCCCCCCCCAACGGTTTGGAAGTATCGGTATCGGCGATACTGACCAGTATCGTATCGGTATCGTATCGATACCAAAATTCCGAGTATCGCCCACCCCTACTTGTAAAACGTGCTCGCGCTTTCACAGAGTCGCACGCAGCGTGCCAGTCGAGCGCTACGGTCAGACGCAAAAGTAGAACTGACCAAGAAGAAAGATAAAATATATATTTTTACTAAGGAAAATAAAAATAGTAACGCACAGTTATTTGGATAAGTAACTTTAATCTGATTACTGGACTGGAAATAGTAGCGCGTTATATTACTCGTTACCGAAAAAAGTGGTAAGATTAGAGTAACGCGTAAGTAACTAAGTAACGCGTTACTGACATCACTGATAATAGCACACACTTACAGCGCACGTTTCACACACTGCTGCAGTGTTTGGGTACAAGCAGAATATAGTTATGTCACTTCTGATGTGTGTGTGCATGCATAGAGGGAAAATACTGTAAATGGTGCCCTGCTGTGTTGAGGTCAGCTGGAGTTTTCTTTTTCACTCCTTTTTCACTTCATTTTAGTTTTTTCCATTGTTCAAATGTGCAAATGGAAAGACGCTATGGAGTCCACCTCTCACTTCTCTGTCCAAAACTTGTCTTCTGACACACCTTGTTTATCTAGACATTTTTAGGCATTCTTTGATAAAAAATATTTTGTGTGTGTGCGTGCATACGTTTGTGTGCAAGAGAGAGAGAGTGAGAGAGAGAGAGAGAGAGATAGTCAGACAAACAGTCTAGGACAGTATGAGAGACTTGAAAGTGGTGTGGCCAAAAGCTGAACTGAGTTTATAAATGTTCAGAGGTTCAAACATCCAGATCTAAGGCCTTTTCTCTCTCTCTCTTCTCTCTCTCTCTTTCTCCTCTCTCTCCTCTCTCTCTCTCTCCTCTCCATGTGCTCCCACTCAGGGCTCAGCAGACTCCTATACCAGTCGCCCCTCTGACTCTGACGTGTCTCTGGAGGAAGACCCTGAGGCCCTGAGGAAAGAGGCCGACAGACAAGCACTGGCCACTCTGGAGAAAGCCAAGGTCTCTCTCTCTTCCTCTCTCTCCCTCCCTCTCTCTTCCCCTTCCCTCTCTCTATCTCTCCATCTCTCTCTCACTCTCTCTGTCTCTCTCTCTTCCTCTCTCCCTCCCTCTCCTTTCCCCCTCCCTCTCTCTATCTCTCCATCTCTCTCTCTGTCTCTCTCTCCCTCCCTCTCTCTATCTCTCCATCTCTCTCACTCTCTCTGTCTCTCTCTCTCCCTCCCTCTCTCTTCCCCCTCCCGCTCTCTCTCCATCTCCCTCGCTCTGTCTCTCTCCCTCTCTCCATCAGTCCGTGCTAAAGACCCTACCTCCTATTAGCCACTTTCTGAAAGTTTCCCCTCTAACTGATTATGATCCATGGTCACTGATTAGACACACAAGCTCTCAGTCATCGTTGAGCTTTCATAATTGGACTCCATTTTTATTGCACATGAACCTCACTGGAGACACGAGGCTGATTATGGACGGTGAGACAGATCCACACACTTCTCTCACATGCAAATGAAGCCACGCCTCCATCCTTCTCCCAACTTTATTCTTGTTGATTGCTAGTTGCATTATTCACCTTATAACATGTTGCTCAGTGTTCAGAGCCTCCCTGGTGTCTCCGCCCCTCTTCACAGACGAAGCCAGTCGCGTTTGCAGTGAGGACTAATGTTGGCTATAACCCCGGACCCAGCGACGATGTACCGGTGCAGGGCATGGCCATCTCATTTGAAGCCAAAGACTTCCTGCATATCAAAGAGGTCAGTTCTGCCTCTCATCCATGTCACGCGACCCTTAACCCTTTTATTCATGGGCCAATAATGAGCTGCATTCACAGGAGTGTTTTCAAGATCAGTGTGTGTGTACTTGGGTGCTGTCAATTGTCATAGTGTGTGCACTAATGCACTAATTCTAATGTGTTAATTCAGTCACTTGAGTGTCTGCTTTTGTTCATTTGTGGTTTGCAGCGTGCTTTTGAGATTTTACCAGGACACAGATGAACGCTACAAATCCTTTCAAGCACACTATAAAAGCACAGTATTAATGTATCACACTGTGTGTGTGTGTGTGCGTGCGTGTGTGTGTGTGTGTGTGTTCCCATCAACAGAAATATAATAATGACTGGTGGATAGGGCGTCTGGTGAAGGAGGGTTGTGAGGTGGGTTTCATCCCCAGTCCCGTGAAGCTGGAGAACACTCGTCAAGTCCAGGAACAGAGGAGCAGACAGAACCGCCTCAGCTCCAGGTACCGACCAATCACAGCACCAGCTTCCGCCCACCACACCTTCGCTATTAACAGCCGTCTTGTGTCACGGCTGCAGTAGCTTGTGTCACGGCTGTCCGGGCACCCGGCGTGTTAACCCCCGATCTCGTGTCGTCACTTGCAGCAAGTCTGGTGGGAGTTCCAGTCTGGACGTGGCCTCGGGGACCCGCAGACCCACCCCACCTGGCACAGGTACGCACTCTTCAGACATATCTCCCACTATGGAGCATTCTCCCCCAGCAAGCACACCCACAGTTCCTCCATACACTCCGGCAGCCGAACTGAACGACACCCCCCCCCCCCCCCCCCCCCCCCCCCCAACACATCTCCCAGCACCTGGGACTCTGAGTCGGTCTCCCAGTGCTCCCCCCCACCCTTACCTTCCAGTTCTTCTTCATTCCTCTTTCTGTATTTCCTTGTTTCTAACTTCTCTTTTCTCCTGTCCTTCTCTCTGCCACCCATTTAAATGCGTCTTTGTTGGCTTGTTAGGTTGTGATTGGTTATTGTCTCGGCGCCGTGTCACATCCCTCATATTTTTTGCAGTGTTTTGTAACGCTGACATCGTCCCTTACGCTTTGATCGGCGTTTGCTCTCCGCATCAGTTCCCTTTGCTGGTGTTTTCTTCGTCAGAGATGGCAAACGGTGTACATCACGTTGCTCTTTCTGTTCCTCCACACTTCTCTCCTTCTTTCCCTGCTCTGTTCTTTCTCTCTGCCTCCCTCTGCCACATCACCAAAAACCCCGCCCACCCGTCCGCCCCTGCCACCTCCTCATTGGCTCGGGCCCCTGTATAGCTGACATGTCCTCAGCGGTTTATGATGATTCGTCGGATTTGGAAGCTGAGGAGGCGGAGCCTGTTGACACGCGTGACCGCAAGGCCGTGACCGCCAGTGTCTCCTCCGCTCAGGGCAACGTACATCGTCTGCCCTTCTTTAAGAAGGTAACCATAGCAATAACCTTCGTCCCAGAGTGCATCAGGAAATGTGGCTGAGTGTCTCAGACTAATGCCCAAAGTCAGCTCTAATCCGGTGGTTTCTGCGGAGTGTATATTCCCTGGGAGTCAGTGTGTTATAATAATGTGCCAGTTTATCGTGGTCCAGAATCATCCCCGCTTAAGTCCTTAATGCTGCCTGGCGTAGTGATCACACAGTGCTTCTCCTCTGGGTTTTGCACATGCTGGCATGACCAGAGCTGCAGTTTCTGAGCATCTGAGCATTAACATTCCTCATACCCCTATTTCCTCATACCCCTACTTCCTCATACCCCTATTTCCTCAAACCCCTACTTCCTTCTACCCCTAATTCCTCATATGCCTACTTCCTCATACCCCTACTTCCTCATACGCCTACTTCCTCATACGCCTACTTCCTCATACGCCTACTTCCTCATACCCCTACTTCCTCATACGCCTACTTCCTCATACACCTATTTCCTCATACCCCTACTTCCTCATACGCCTACGTCCTCATACCCCTATTTCCTCAAACCCCTACTTCCTTCTACCCCTAATTCCTCATATGCCTACTTCCTCATACCCCTACTTCCTCATACGCCTACTTCCTCATACGCCTACTTCCTCATACCCCTACTTCCTCATACCCCTACTTCCTCATACCCCTACTTCCTCATACGCCTACTTCCTCATACACCTATTTCCTCATACGCCTACTTCCTCATACGCCTACTTCCTCATATGCCTACTTCTTCATACGCCTACTTCCTCATACGCCTACGTCCTCATATCCCTACTTCCTCATACCCCTACTTCCTCATACACCTACTTCCTCATACCCCATTTCCTCATACCATACTTCCTCATACACCTACTTCCTCGTACCCTATGTCCTCATACCCCTACTTCCTCATATGCCTACTTCCTCATACACCTACTTCCTCATACACCTACTTCCTCATACCCCTATGTCCTCATACCCCTACTTCCTCATATGCATACTTCCTCATACACCTACTTCCTCATACCCCTATGTCCTCATACCCCTACTTCCTCATATGCCTACTTCCTCATACATCTACTTCCTCATACGCCTACGTCCTCATACGCCTACTTCCTCATGCTATATTTGATTGATCAGTGCCTCCCAGCCGACTGAGCGAATTAACAGCCTGTGAATAACCTCCTGTGCTCTGTGCTTCTGTTTGTCTGTGTTTGCTCGTTCTCGCACGGTGTGTGTGTGGACTGCTAGGAGTCCCAGCCAAACAGAAACAGAAGTCGGTGAGTCTCCTGTGAAGCTGAGCAGTCCGACCTCCTCCGTGTGTCCTCGTCATTCACGCTGTCCAACATGACATGGAAGAACTTCAGCCATTTTCTTTAACTGTGGTCATCCCACACTTACACACACATACACACACACACACACACACAGACCCATTTAAAAAGTCAGTCAATTAGCCTCCAGCTTAATGTAACTCATATTTTGTAATGGGGAATGACAGACAATCGAACTTCCTGTCTCACTGCAGTCTCACTGCCGTCTCACTGCTGTCTCGCTGCAGTGTTTGGTGCCTGAGACAGGCCTGCCTGCCACCCCCACGCTCCTGCCTAGACATGACCGTATTCTCATCCACATCCACCCCTGCTGTCACCAAGTTTTACTGTGTCCCTGTTCGTTTTCTTTTGAGTAAACATGAAAAGATCAGGTTACCTGAAGTCACCAGCCGTAGTGGCAGCGCTGAAACTAATAGATACTGGACCCTTCAAACGGACTACAATGTATATCAGGGTCAGTCGTCCGTACCATTTTAGTCATTACTCCCTTACATTGAGTTGGAATGGAGCACAATGTGATGTTCCTGTCTCCAGTATTCTTATGAAGGCATTATGGCATCTCATTTTAAAATCACATTCCTACTTTATGCTGTGTAATACGTGTCTCCGTCATGTGGTACCACACGTATGAGTCATTATAATGGGCTTTCCAGCACACGTCATTATGTATGACATGCAGCAAAGAGTCGAAATTATAATGAATTAAGTCTCACTGAGAGTAATACAGGATTAAGATGAAGTTCTACTACTATGATTACAAACGTAATGATATGAAGTGGAACGTCAGTGCAGGTTCAGAGCAGGATGTGATGTAGGCGTGTGGTGCAGGACATGGTGCAGGACGTGGTGCAGGACATTGTGTAGGCGTGGTGCAGGACGTGGTGCAGGACGTGGTGCAGGACATTGTGTAGGCGTGGTGCAGGACGTGGTGTAGGTGTGGTGTAAGTGTGTGGTGCAGGACGTGGTGTAGGTGTGGTGTAGGCGTGGTGTAGGTGTGGTGCAGGACGTGGTGTAGGTGTGGTGCAGGACGTGGTGTAGGTGTGGTGCAGGTGTGGTGTAGGTGTGGTGTAGGACGTGGTGTAGGTGTGGTGCAGGACGTGGTGTAGGTGTGGTGCAGGACGTGGTGTAGGTGTGGTGTAGGTGTGGTGCAGGTGTGGTGTAGGTGTGGTGCAGGACGTGGTGTAGTATGTGGTGTAGGTGTGGTGCAGGACGTGGTGTAGGTGTGGTGTAGGTGTGGTGTAGGACGTGGTGTAGGTGTGGTGTAGGTGTGGTGCAGGACGTGGTGTAGGTGTGGTGCAGGACGTGGTGTAGGTGTGGTGTAGGACGTGGTGTAGGTGTGGTGTAGGTGTGGTGCAGGACGTGGTGTAGGTGTGGTGCAGGACGTGGTGTAGGTGTGGTGTAGGTGTGGTGCAGGACGTGGTGTAGGTGTGGTGCAGGACGTGGTGTAGGTGTGGTGCAGGACGTGGTGTAGGTGTGGTGTAGGTGTGGTGCAGGACGTGGTGTAGGTGTGGTGCAGGATGTGGTGTAGGTGTGGTGCAGGACGTGGTGTAGGTGTGGTGCAGGACATGGTGTAGTTGTGGTGCAAGACGTGGTGTAGGTGTGGTGTAGGCGTGGTGTAGGTGTGGTGTAGTTGTGGTGTAGGACATGGTGTATGTGTGGTGCAGGACGTGGTGTAGGTATGGTGTAGGTGTGTGGTGCAGGTGTGGTGTAGGTGTGGTGCAGGACGTGGTGTAGGTGTGGTGTAGGCGTGGTGTAGGTGTGGTGTAGGTGTGGTGTAGGACGTGGTGTAGATGTGGTGTAGGTATGGTGCAGGACGTGGTGTAGGTGTGGTGCAGGACGTGGTGTAGGTGTGGTGTAGGTGTGGTGCAGGACGTGGTGTAGGTGTGGTGCAGGATGTGGTGTAGGTGTGGTGCAGGACATGGTGTAGTTGTGGTGCAGGACGTGGTGTAGGTGTGGTGCAGGACGTGGTGTAGGTGTGGTGCAGGACGTGGTGTAGGTGTGGTGTAGGTGTGGTGCAGGACATGGTGTAGTTGTGGTGCAAGACGTGGTGTAGGTGTGGTGTAGGCGTGGTGTAGGACGTGGTGTAGGTGTGGTGTAGGACGTGGTGTATGTGTGGTGCAGGACGTGGTGTAGGTGTGTGGTGCAGGTGTGGTGTAGGTGTGGTGCAGGACGTGGTGTAGGTGTGGTGTAGGTGTGGTGTAGGCGTGGTGTAGGTGTGGTGTAGGTGTGGTGTGTGGTGTAGGTGTGGTGTAGGTGTGTGGTGTAGGTGTGTGGTGTAGGTGTGGTGCAGGACATGGTGTAGGTGTGGTGTAGGTGTGGTGTAGGTGTGGTGTAGGCGTGATGTAGGTGTGGTGTAGGTTTGGTGTAGGTGTGGTGTAGGTGTGTGGTGTAGGTGTGTGGTGTAGGTGTGGTGCAGGACATGGTGTAGGTGTGGTGTAGGCGTGGTGTAGGTGTGGTGTAGGTGTGTGGTGTAGGTGTGGTGTAGGTGTGGTGTAGGTGTGGTGTGGTGTAGGTGTGGTGTAGGTGTGTGGTGTAGGTGTGGTGCAGGACATGGTGTAGGTGTGGTGTAGGTGTGGTGTAGGTGTGTGGTGTAGGTGTGGTGTAGGTGTGTGGTGTAGGTGTGGTGTAGGTGTGTGGTGTAGGTGTGGTGTAGGTGTGGTGTAGGTGCTTAGCGGTTCATGTACGCGTGAGGAAGGCGAGCACACGCAGCTCTAGAGCAGCAGAGATGAAGAGCACTAGCTGATCTCCATCCTGCACACTAGCCAAACACTCCAGATGAATGAGCACAGAAGAGCCTCTTCACGCTGGAGACGCCGCTCCACACACACACACACACATACACACACACACACACACACACACACACACATGTATGCTCATCATGACTTGATGGTATTAATAGTGTGTGATGCATCGAACATGCATCCCACGCACACCAGTGCAAGCCCCTCTGGCCTGTGAGGCTCACACACGGCGTGACACGGAGAGGATAATCAGTGGGGCTGTTTCCTGGTCAGCTGCTGGGCAGTGGAGGCGTGTCTGTGGGCGGGGCTTAACCCTGGCAGTGTTGCTATGCTACAGCTCAATCCAGCTCAGCACTGTATTACTGGCATGAGTCGATGACTTTGAACACACAAGAAAGCTCTAGAGAAGTTACTGGTGTATCTCACTCACACACTACAGAGCTCTCCATGTCGGAGTTGCCATTTTAACTTTTGTTACATTGACATTAACATTAATATGTTGTTCATATCGCAATCATCTTTGTTTTTAGTATGCTATCTCGCTATTTCAGTTTCTGTGAACTCTTTTTAGAATTCTGTGAATTTTAGACATTACTTATAGTAAAACAACAAGTAATTTTCACAGTGTACACATGGACAGATGCATGTACTGCAGCTGCACTGGTTGTGTGAGTGTTTCCTTAACACTCTCTCTGTCTCTCACTCGCTCTCTCTCTCTCTCTATCTCTCTATATCTCTGTCTGTGTCTCCATGCATTCATTACCTCAGATGGAACACGTTCCTCCCTATGACGTGGTGCCTTCTATGAGACCCATTATCCTGGTGGGCCCGTCGCTCAAAGGTTATGAGGTACGCTTTCAAAGGTTATGAGTTAGGCTTTCAAAGGTTATGAGGTACACTTTCAAAGGTTATGAGGTACGCTTTCAAAGGTTATGAGTTAGGCTTTCAAACGTTATGAGGTACACTTTCAAAGGTTATGAGGTACACTTTCACAAGTTATGAGGTACACTTTCAAAGGTTATGAGGTACACAATCAAAGGTTATGAGGTACACTTTCACAAGTTATGAGGTACACTTTCAAAGGTTATGAGTTAGGCTTTCAAAGGTTATGAGGTATGCTTTCAAAGGTTATGAGGTACGCTTTCATAACTTGTGAGGTACACTTTCACAAGTTATGAGGTACGCTTTCAAAGGTTATGAGGTATGTTTTCATAAGTTATGAGGTACACTTTCACAAGTTATGAGGTACACTTTTAAAG
>NC_135212.1:47616308-47638808 GCF_052324685.1 Brachyhypopomus gauderio
CTATGTTTATTTCCGACAGGTGAACGGGTGAGATTTCGACTGGGATACGTGAAGGGCACTTGCTACATGCCGCATGAAAGGCATTTAGCATATACACAAGCAGTTGTGCATACATAAACATTTAGGATAGAAACTCCTTAAGGTTTTAACACAGGGCCCCTGAAATGTATTCAGTTACATGAATGCTACCTGTTTACTGGGGATCCCCCCTTTATCCCACTATAGCCACACTGGAGCTGACTGGAATTACTGTCCAGTAACGCGAGATGCCTTGTGCGGCTTGAGGCCAACCTTAAACCCGGCAGCTGACCCGGTCACACCTCAGTAGCTCTGGTGCATAACAAACGGGAGCAAGACTGAGACAGAACGCTGGAGAAATGTGATGTTGCCTGGACCTCTGATCTCACATGAGAAATAGGAGCCTGTTTACTGAACTCTGTTCTGTTTGTCGTAAAACGTTCATGAGCCGTACGCTACATGCTGTGGAAACATCTCGCCCTTTTGCTATCGAAATAACATTCACTAGAGTCTTGCAGCTGGACAGTGTCTGACAGATACACTTTTCCTCAGCCAGACCTAACACAGAAGAATATACAGAATCTTTTACAGACAGGCTTCATTTGATGAATAGCGCAAGGTCTGTATAAATCATATGCTGCTTTTACACTGCCATTAACCATCATGTGCCACCACTGTCTCTCTCTTGTCTAAACCAGTATCACAAAAGATTTTACCGTCCTGTCTCGTGTCCCCAATGTGTCAAAATATATCAGATGTGGTGGTGATTTGATTAAAGGCACACTGACCAAAAGGGTGTTTGTGCTAGTACAGACAAGCAGGAATCCCTGCTGATTAATCCCTGCTGAGTTTTTTCCCTTTGATTAATCCCTGCTGTTTAATTCCTTTTGATTTAATCCCTGCTGATTAATCATACTCACTGTCCCTTAAATGCAAAGCAGAGTAATGGTATTTGATTTATTCAGGCTTCATCGGCAATGGCCTTACTCACAACTCTGGAAACATGCCTGCTATAGAGGTTGTAAATTTAATTTGCCTAGGGACCTGAGGAGTTGGGTGTAATGGTATATGTTTGAGGACACTAGTTCGGAGTATCTCATCTAGGATGTATATCTTAAGCAAACTGATTGGTATTGTCACAGTGTTTTCTGTATTAGATGGGTCCAAAATAGGGAAGACACAGCATGGCGGTGTACGCAGCGTGTATAACATATTGTAACAAGTGTCACTTAACCTTGAACACTAACTCTGCCACTAACCTGCTGCCTGCTCTGCTCTGTTTGTGTTTTCTGCATGCTGATTGGCCGGGCTTGTGGCGTCACAGGGCCCATTTCTGGTGCACAGCGAGCAGAAGAGAGATGGGCCTGCCACAGATCGGGCCTGCCTCCAGGACTACCAGACCGACCTGGGCAGCAAGCAGCCATTACGATCGTCCCGCGGCCAGCTGCACGCGGGGGGGCGGGGCTTGTCGCGGCAGGACACCTTCGATTCGGAAACGCAGGGCAGCCGTGACTCCGCCTACACCGACGACATGGAGACCGACCCGTACGAGGAGCCCGACTCCTGCCGCGGCCGCCTGAACCCCGCTCACCACGCCCCGCGACAGGCATCCTGGGAGGACGAGGGGGCGGAGCCTGACCAAGAGAACCTCAACATAGTGCATAGTGCTTCGACCAATCAGCACCAAAGGGGGCGGGGCAAACTGAGGGAGCGCTACTGTAAAGATGTGGAGGCAGGCGAGAGCACGATGGGTCGTAACCAGAACCCGGAGGAGTGGAGCAGAGATGTTTACATCCGCTAGACCACCGGTGGAGGACGGGAGGGAGACTCAGAGGGAGATTCTGGGGGATAAAAGGGTTTGAAGTGTCTAAAGTTGTATCTGTTTACAACCCAGAGAAACAGTACAGGTATAATGCTGTATAGCTTTCACTCATCATGCATATGGTCAGTCTCATTTCTCGGGGGGGGAGGGGGAGGGGGGGGGCAAAGACGCGCCTGATTCAGTTTTGATCTTTATTCTGTTTTACTTTATGTAGTACTGCATGAAGCCTTACCAGTATGAGCATAGTTGCTGTTTCCAGTAAGAATTAAACGAGTCAGAATATATAGCCACAAATCCTGTGTGTGTGTGTGTGTGTGTGTGTGTGTGTGTGTGTGTGTGTGTGTGTGTGTGTGTCTGTGTGTCTGTGTGTGTGCGCGTGCATGCGTGTGTGTGTGTGTGTGTGCGTGTGTATGTGTGTGAGCGCTTGCATGCGTGTGTATGTCCTTTGTAGTCTTAATCAGAGTGCGTCTGGTACTGGAGACTAAGACTCGATCCACAATTTGGATTTCCCTGGTCTTGATTCTGTCCATTTCTAGATGGCTGATCTTGATTCAGCACAAATTCACTGTGGAATCAGAGCTACCTGAATCTAAATTCAAGGTTGTCATCATTATGTCATCAGCATACAAAAGATGGATGGATAGCACTACAGTCTCATCTCCTTCTTACCACTTCTGCCTATCCACACAGCCCAAACTCTGTTTTTAACTAGCGGTAAAGTGCTTTGCTTCCTACTTCAGTCCTCCTTCAAAAGGGAGAACACTGATGCCGTCTCAGTGAATCCAGGTAACGCTGTACCTGAACATCAAGGCAAGGATCAAACCTCTGCAAAGAGCTGCTGAGATTTCTCATGTATATACTTTCTCTCTTTCTTCGCATACTATTTATTAGACGCTATGAAGTCGTATATGAAGTCGTGCTCCCGCAGCTCAGACGCTGCTATTTATTTCTCCGGCCTGTAAAGTGTGCAGTTCTGAAAACTCACCTTTCTGGTATGAACAGCTTCAGTTGGGCGGCTAAGACACGTTAACAAAGCCCTCCAGCGTCAACTTCTATATGCTATCAGGTGTTAATATGCAAGAAAATATAACTTTAAAACTGCTTTACTAAATATTACAGAATTTCTTGGCCTTCAAAGGTGTATGACTTAATCAAACTTTGAAATGTAAGAATTCTAAAGAATGGTCTATAGCACTTTTGAGACCTCCATCAAAGGCTAACACAGGTGACTATGACATTCACCTCGTCCAGCAGAGATCTGTCCTATTGTCTTTGTCAGCACCGTCCTGTCTACTGTGTTCATGTACATGTCCCCATGAACCACTGCAGTCCCCGTCTCATTACCACACCAGTCAACTTAACCAATCACAAGTGCCAAACAATTACATAAAGCCACACCCACCAGCCACGGTGGGTTGTCTTAACTCCATTCCATATGTTTTGTTATGTGGGTGTGTTTCTACTGTGTCACCCCTCTGGAGGTTTTATACATACACAGACAGAATCTCACACACACATACACACACAGTGAATCTTCCACTGCCTTTTTTTGTCGCTATCTCTGTGGCCATTTTATAAACAAAATGTGTGTGTGTGTGTGTATGGGTGTGTGTAAGGGGGCATTTAAGAAGCCTTTGATGTGCAGGCAGAGAGAATGTCTCTGATGGGCCTATTTCTACTTTCATCTGTTTCAGAAGGATATACTTGCTGATAATGAAACTCAGTAAATATTCAAGTAAAGAGCTTAATAAATAATGTTATTGTTGCGTTATTGCAATTGTTAATATATATATAAAAAAAACAAAAACTTGTAATCTTTGGTGCCTGATTGTAGCCCCATTTTGCTTTTTGCCTTCTGTTTTTAATCTGTGGGTAAATTGGTATTTTAATTAAAAACTTTAATCAAAAAGACTCATTTTGTGTTTGAAATATCTGGTGTTTTGGTCAGAGAAATCCAGTAGAATTGTAATTTGGTAGACATTTCTGTGTAATAGGAAGCCTACATAAGAAGGGCAAATTGAATACAATTGTGAAGTCTCCATGTGAAGTCACGTGGAAAGCAAAAAAAGAAAAAAACCACACTGAGATACGGAAACAGAATACAGATGAACAGGTGTGAAATGGGAAAATGTCAGAATGTGTGAAATTCCCACAATGTGTGAAATCCCACATTCACAATTTACTGACTCACTCCAAAGATCACGACGTATGATGGGGGAAGTGCTCAAATGGGTAATGGCCTGTCTTAATTTGATATCAATCTTTTAAGGAGTTTGTTAAAATAGCTCTAGTGCTTCATTATTAAAATCATCCTATAGGCTAAAATCATTCTTTGGTCTACCCATATGCTTTGATTTAACACATTGGGTATGATAAATACATGAATTAGAAACGCAGTGCTTCATTTAGAGCTAGGGGAGCATGAAAATAACAATAACACATGGCTATTTTAACGCATATTGTACATTGTTTAGAAATTTTCTGTTTAACATAATCTTTATGGCCATTTAAACTTTAAAAACAAAGCTTTTTACTGATTCATCATACGCAAATCACAACAGAATTGGACGTGGGTTGTGCTCAGCGTGGAAGCTGTGTTGTAATCTAGGTAACATTTTCCTTTTGCTGTCTTTGCCTTCGTGACATACACACACACACATACACTTGTTCAACTCATAACATGAAGGTTTCTATTATGTAGGTGGAATGTTTGTATTTTAAATCGTGCTTTGCTGTCTCGATTTTACCCACTGTCAGCGTTTTTGTTCAACGGTGACTCAAAGCTCTTGAAGTCTTAACTTCTGCCTACGCAAAAAGGAAAGTGATGTACGAACGAAGTTACACCACTCCCGCGTGATGCGTCCCAAGCACGAAACCCATGAGCGCACACACTTAATCATTAAATAACTCAAGTGACGTGTTTCGGTTTCAAGAAGCCACAGGACTGCACTGCTGTTAATCAGCTGAGTACCTGACTACCCAAGCCTTAGTTTATAAGTAGAAATGTACTAAAATTATAAACAGGGTTGAATAATCTGAGTTGGCTGCAGTGTAACAGTAATTTATATATAAATAGTAGTAGTTATGACGATTCGATTAGGCTAAGTAATAAATTAACATAAATTCCTTGTTCCCTCTGATTTTCTGTTATGGACAGCATACAAGAGCTAGGTGAATTCCTACCTGATTATTTTTAACTTACCATACTTCTAGGTAATTCCCAGATGAAAATGAAAATCAACTGAACAGACTCGACGTCACACGCCGCCCTTCTCCAAATTAGGAATGACGTCTGAAACCGTTCCAACTGACATACGTCACCGCCATCGGCGGCCAGTCAGGTTTAGAGTTTCCACGCTCCGGCCGTGACGCGTCACGTGTGTCGGGTTTAAGCACGAATCGGGCCGCCCACGTGAAGTTTAAAGATTTACTGAAATGAAAGAGCTAATAAGAAATCAGTCGGTTCGATCAACTGGAGCTCGCACTCTTTGGTAGGCTTACATCGTGGATTTATATCCGTCCAGCGGCGGCAAGAATATTTTAATTTTCTGTTTCACAATCTAAGGAAGTTCTTTCTAACCGATACCTGGCTATTTGGCAGTACATAATACTAGAAAGCAGTAACAAACAATATATTAAGATAGCTATAAATAAATAAAGGTAAACAGTTGTTTTTGAAAGAGTCGTTTTCAACGATTTTTGAACATGGGAGCCTTGTTTACTAAATTGATGGAGCTGTTCGGAAACAAAGGTAAGACCAGAACCATTGTGGTTAGACATTTCTGTTCCACAACCGACATGCCTGTTGACAGTCATCGTTGTGATGGTCTAGAATTACATTAGACAGCTAGCTCAATAATTACATTTATGTAGCATATCTAACTTATCATAGTCGTCTGCTTTTAATGGATGCCTTTTAAAAGTAAATATCGCAGCGGTCAAGTTCATCGTTTGTTCTACTCGTCAGGAAGACGTTGAGATCCTTAAAGTTCAGGGCCGTTCATACACATAATCAATAGTCTTAGACTTGGGGCAAGGAAAGCAGTTATTCCTAAGTGAAAACCAAGTATTTTTACACAGATCTGTTTTACCTGTATAGTACACAGTTCAGCTGTACATTAGAGAGAGATAAGGCCGTGGTCACTTACGTAAGCTTTTATACTGTCAGCTAATTTAAAAGGCAAACTGTTGCTGCTCCACGGGTCAGTAATATGTCCTATCTTTTTATTATATGGACTGTGAGTACGCTGGGGTCAGTAGAATGTGTTTATCTCTGAAGTTAGCAGGGCCACATAAGTGTGTGTGTGTGTGTGTGTGTGTGTGTGGTTGTGTGTGTGTCAGTCACATATATTTCCCTGACTTATTCCCCTCATCCTTTTCCAGAGCACAAAGTGATAATCGTGGGTTTGGATAATGCTGGAAAGACAACCATCCTCTACCAGTTGTAAGTGTCTCTCTGTAACAATAAAGCAATGTGCAAATGAAGTGTAGTTATTGTATTAATAGCTGACAGATTTTAGTGTCAGTCACAATTTCACAATTGTTTTCACTGTTCAGTCATAATCCAAACTAAGCTGCATCATTGAAAATAGAATTTCCACCAGCTTGGGGATGAAAGTGGAATGAGGTTTATTGGTTCAGAGCTATAGCACCATCTGCTGGACAAACAGATTTTAACATGCAGATAATGTTAATAACATGTAACGTTTTCTTCCTGTCCCTCTAGTCTGACTAAAGAGGCTGTGTTCACCACCCCAACAATCGGCAGCAATGTGGAAGAAATCAATGTCAACAAAACACAGTTCCTTGTTTGGGACATTGGAGGTCAGGAGTCCTTCAGAACCACCTGGAACACCTATTACTGCAATACAGAGGTGTGTGTCTATGTATGAGAGAAATAGCATTAAGGAGATTATACTTTAAATAATAAGAAATGGGTACAATGGCTGGAATATTTCAACTAAATTGAGTAGACTCCTTGTCTTCTAAAAGGTGTCAAAAAACAAATTAAATTAAAATAAAGTGTGTGGTCAGTGACAGTACTTGGTTCAGATTTCCAGCCCTTTCAAAGTGAAACGATGCTCAGTCTTAAATTTAGTTTTTGCTTATAACGTTTTCCTGAAGCCTGCTAGAAGAATACTGCACGATGATGGCGAGCTCATTTTGCTTCTGAAGAGTCAGGGTTGTGGACATAATTTGATGAAACGGATGTGAACGTGCAGCAGCTCAGAACAACAACTTCCTCTAGCATTCGTTTGTGTGGCTATAGCAGGGGACCGACACATGGCTTCCTTTCTGCTTGTGGAAACACTTCTAGATGGATGTGTACGTGTGCAACCCTGGCTCTGAGCCCAAATAAAAAAAATGCACCACGAGTAGACATCACTATTAACCACCATGTGTTTTAGGCATTTAACCTTTTTTTTGCATTAAGATAAAATGATCACCTATACTTTAGTTAAAATATGCTATTGTTTTCAGCAAATGTTTCAAACTTTTTTGCTTTTTTTTGTGTGTGCGTGCGTCAGCACAAGCATGCACAGATGGTAGAGAGTATGGCATGTTTCACTTGTACATCCACTCTTCAGGGTACTAATCTTCATCATGCTGTGTTGCTGAGAGTGAGAAAGTGTCCAATCATTCTTCCCGTGTCTTGTAGATTGTGATCCTGGTGGTGGACAGCACAGACCGTGAGCGCTTGACCCTCACTAAAAAGGAGCTTCATGGCATGCTTGCCCACGAGGTGAGCTTGCGTCTTCCGAGATTTACGCCACAGCATAAAACGACATGCTTGCATTCCCCTCCTCATGTGCCAGTTCTAAAGCCGATCCCTTACCTTTCCTTTACGCGTGTTCATGGGCCGTGCACATCCAGGAACTGCAGAACGCATCAGTGCTGATTCTGGCCAACAAGCAGGATATGAAGAACAGCATGACCGCCGCAGAGATCTCCCACAGTCTCACCCTCAGTTCACTGACGGGCCACACCTGGCACATACAGGCCTGCTGCGCGCTCACTGGAGAGGGGTCAGTGGCTTTGTGTGTTTGCACGTAACTTTGCACGTGTGGATGTGTTTACATGTGACCGCGAATTTCTGTTGTTTTAATAAACGCGTTTGTTTTCCTCCCGTCTCTAGGTTACCAGCAAGCCTGGACTGGATGCGTTCTCGGGTCGTAGCAAACTAGACTAGCAGCACTTCATCCGAGCGCCCGAGCGCCAGAGAGAGCGAGCCGGCTCTGCCTTCAGCAGTGCCAAACCTCCAGGGCCCTGGGCCGGGCCTGTGCCAGCTCCCAGTCTCCCCTCAAACACAACAGCCTGAAGGCACCACCTGCCACACAGCCATTCTTGCCTGAAGTCTCTGTGTGGGTGTGTGCGTGTGTGTGTGTGTGTGTGTGTGTGCTCGCGTGTGTGTGTGGGCGTGCATGCGTTTTCATGTGAGTGGGGGTGTGGCTGGGAGTCTTGGGGTCCACAAAATTTACATAAAAAATGGACCATGCTGACCAAGACGACAGAATTGCACTCTGATGCACAGTGTGGTGCAGCAGTATGGTTGAGCCATGGGAGGCCAGGAACTTGGGACGGCTGCCTAATGTCAGCAGGGGGAGGGGGAGGGGCCAAGGTGGCTGTTGAGATTGTTCAAATATATTTAAGATACTCATTCATTACTTGAAATATTTAAAAGTACCATATTTGTATATGTTGATAAAGATGTGACTAACTGAAGTGTGCTGAAATGAAACAAGTATTACAATTTTGAGAACAGTGGCTTTTTTTGCATTAATTTTGTATAAATAAAGTTTATGAAAACAAGATTTGTCACTTGGATAGGTTCTGTTTCAAAAACGAAATGGACACAACAGACATGCAAGGATTAGAAAACTCTAATCTAATCCTTTTAAAAGATTTTAAGAGATGTGGCCGGCGAAGGTCTTCCGTGGTAAATGGTTAATATTTCTTCTTCTTTCCCACTGCAGAATGCCACATTATAGGAAACAAACACACAGATCCATCGTGTCCTTATTAGCATCGTTGCCAATAATGTACCTTTATGTCAACAAACAACACCGTTTAGTCTACACATGAAATTATTGCTTGGCTGATAATCTTTCATCAAACCCTAAAAAAAGCTTTTAACCTGAATAGATTTGTCGTTAGAACGTCCTCGACGTTTTGTTCCCTGATCAATTATGCAGCATACATGGACATATTGAAGATCTTTGTACACATTTTTAGCTCGTCACCTCAAGGTACTGGCAGTGTTCAAACATGCCCTTCTGTCACTCATGATCATGTAGTCGAGCAAGTGGAGCAAGATGCTAGCAACTCCATGCAGCACACAGTTATGTACATGTATGTCTTACTGATACTACTGGATGTATCATCAGTTATGTACATGTATGTCTTACTGATACTACTGGATGTATCATCAGTTATGTACATGTATGTCTTACTGATACTACTGGATGTATCATCAGTTATGTACATGTATGTCTTACTGATACTACTGGATGTATCATCAGTTATGTACATGTATGTCTTACTGATACTACTGGATGTATCATCAGTTATGTACATGTATGTCTTACTGATACTACTGGATGTATCATCAGTTATGTACATGTATGTCTTACTGATACTACTGGATGTATCATCAGTTATGTACATGTATGTCTTACTGATACTACTGGATGTATCATCAGTTATGTACATGTATGTCTTACTGATACTACTGGATGTATCATCAGTTATGTACATGTATGTCTTACTGATACTACTGGATGTATCATCAGTTATGTACATGTATGTCTTACTGATACTACTGGATGTATCATCAGTTATGTACATGTATGTCTTACTGATACTACTGGATGTATCATCAGTTATGTACATGTATGTCTTACTGATACTACTGGATGTACCATCAGTTATGTTCCTGGACCCACTGGGTGTTTTTGGGGGCTTGCAACATCACATGTCCTCTTCTATGTGACCCAGCTTGGGCTGATCAGACCCAAACTTGTGTCCAGATGGTAAACTAGTTGCTCTGCCCTCATGGCACTCCTCTCTCCTTCACTTATCCTCCTCTCCCTCAATAGCCTACATCAGGGCTATTCAACTATATTTTTCTGCGGGCCAGAAACGTAAACGTTAATTCGTGAGCGTAAATTCTAACGTAAATTTCGACACGGTGTCGTAAAATGTTGCAAATAAAATGTTATTTATTTTTACGGCGGTTTATCAAATATTTATTATTATTTATGGGGAGATGGGCCGTGGGCCGGTACAAATTCATTAAAGGGCCGGTTCTGGCCCGCGGGCCGCCAGTTGAATAGCCCTGCCCTACATGCTTAGGGCTCTGAATAGAAATCAGGCTGCAAAGCCCCTACAACCAACCTCTGTCAGTCACCTTGCAGACACTGAGCAGATCGTCATTACTTGGTGAGCTTCCTCTCCAATGCTTGTCACGGTGCGGCCAATTTCAACTTGCTTAATGGAATCAGACACCGGAACCACATCACAGCCAGCCTGGATAAGGTGCTTGACACAGTTAAGCCGGCCTAACCTTCCAAAGTTCAGCCCGAGTTGGCCCCCACTCCACGGCATTGTCTCGTTTACTCCACGCTCCCACTCTGTTGATCAGCAGCGTTCTGCAGTCCATCCTGGAGAAGTTATCGCTTCGTCTTCCCTTTTGTGACGTTAAATGGGCAGTGGGGTTTGGAAGCAGGCACAGTCCCTCGCTCACTTGTACTGGCACCTTAGGGTCATCTACACCTCCCTTTGTTTCTTCAAACGAGGTCCTCTCATGCCTCTCTCTTGCTCTTCTCCAAATCTTCCTGCGGCAAAGCTGAGAGCAATTTATGTCATGGCTTGAAGTTTTCTGTTGACATCTCCCCCTGCAGTCTTGTCCAGAATCTCATGGTTAGACAGTGAGGCCCTGTCACCTGCTGGCCGCTTGACCCTTTTCTTCTCAGGTTTATGCCATGGTGAGTCATTTGTGGCACTGGAAGGCTCTTTATGAGTTATTGTGGAGTCACTCCTGGCCAGGCTCAGGTAGCTTTTCTTATGCATTGCATATTTCATTTTTGATTGGTGCATTTTCAAGCCCCACTCATTCTTACAGATCTTGCCACATACACACTGTTTGCTCGTTGTCATTTGAACATTGCCTTGGTCGAGAGCCATGTCATCCATCCAATGGGTGTTCGTCCTACCCGCCTCTTGTGCACCCCTGAGGGAATTTTCCATTGAAGTTCACCCTAGCATTGCACAGGGGCCCACCTCACAGTGCCAGCCCTTTCTGCCTGGGTTGCCATGTCTCCGCATTGTCACTGCCTCTCCAGTCATCAACACACTATTCATGGTTGTCAGCTAGTCTTTCCTAGCTGCCCGTATAAAGTTACTTGTGCCTGCTTATGTAGTTACGCATTTGCTACAGACAAGAAAGAGCTCAATCCTTCTGCAGGGGAAGGATGTCTGTATTCTGAATGAATAATCATGTGCTTTAGGTTACTAAAGGTAAAATCCTTTAATATAAAATACCATATGCTCTGAGAAATATGGTAAGTTGGACTAAAGCAAAATCATATGTATTAGTTATTCTTTATTTGGTAGGTACTCGTGTAGACTTTGTACACCTCAGTTTTTTTTTATTGTTGTGAGTTTATAATACTAAACTAAACTACAAAGAGTACATTCTATTACTTTAGCACTGGGTTTTGTTTTAAGTAGAAAGTGATCATTAGTCCAATTATATTGTGCATTATGCATAATCTAACACAAAACAAATATTTTTTCAAGCGATAAAGTGAGAAAACATACAGAAAGGAAAAAAACAAGGGGGCACCCGGATTTGAACCGGGGACCTCTTGATCTGCAGTCAAATGCTCTACCACTGAGCTATACCCCCGACGTAACGTAATACGTGTAATCGGTCCTATGTCTCTCTAGATATTTATAGTTGACATATTTGTATTGAAATATATGGATAATGATTCATTGTATGTTTTGCATATAACTGGTCATTATTAATCTCCTGAGTCGCTAACATCACGTAAGCAGGAATAATGGAGAAAATTATTGTGAATCAAATAATTGGCTTGCTAGTTTTCCTGGGTAAACTGACCTAGGTTTGCTATGTATTCCAACAACAGATGAAACTGACTACAGCAAACTGTGTATTTTGTCCTTTGTGCTCTCTAATTTGTTACATAGCTAGCTAGCAGTCTACCTGTGACCACGTAGCTACAGTTACAGCGGGGTCGTCACCTGCACTTCTCCCTTACAATCACTCCTTCTTACAGCCTGCTCACTCACTCACTCATTTCTGTTGAATAAAAGGAAATTGGTGCCCACTCACTGAAAATATAAACCAAGGCGAAATCAACGAAGCTTGTCTAGCTAGCCAACACACATGCCCTATTTATAATTATTTGCAAGCATCCTTTTATTTTGAAACTTTCGCCGATTCACACGTTTGATTAGCAATAAAGCAAGTGTAGAAGTGCTAGCCCTCCCTTTTCATGGGGAATTCACTGAAATCGCATTCATATGTGTTGGGGGTACTAGTGCAACGTCTGACTCACGTTACTTAACGACCTTAATCGGATCTACGGAAACCAGGGTTGCCAAGTCCTACAAAATATCCCGCCTAAAGTCAGTGTAAAACCCGCCCTTCAGAAGCCTAAACTAGCCCAAAGCCCAAAGTTGTTGACGGGGGGGGGTGGCGAGTGTAAGTTGTCGACCGGGGGGGGGGCAATGTAAAAATGGAGACATATTAAATATTATATCGCCATCGATTCTTAGTGTTGACTTGTAACTCCCGCGGTAGCCCAACTCAAAAGTTGCCCAAAATACCGCGACCCCAGAATTTTTACCCGCGGCAGGATTTTCAAACAAGCCCAATTCGGCGAGAAAACTGCGAACCTGGCAACTCTGACGGAAACGCTCTTCCGCGTCTTATCGCGGGGACGCGCAGCGCGGGACACGGCAGCGTCGCGCTCGCGCCTTCCGCGTCGTGCCCGCGCCTTCCGCGTCTGGTCGCTCGCTGACAGCCAGCGGTGCAAACATCAACAGCCGCCGCCTGTGTGGGACACGGCGATACATAACCGACGGAAACTCAAACACAGCTACATTATAACGGTTTTTTAAATATATATATGTATATATAAATCAGTTTATCGTTGATAGATTTTCGTCCTAAGCTTCAGTAAAAAAATAATAAAAATGAATCCGTTATGTAGTAGATGTAACCGAGTCGTGTATCCCACGGAAAAAGTGAATTGTCTTGACAAGGTAAGCTAATGCTAACCGAACATGTAGCCGTGTGGCTGCCTCGCCTAGCCGGGTGAGCGCTAGCTAACCCCGCGGTGGGCTGTGTATTTGATATTCCATCACAGCGTCCTTCTTAACGGACGTTATTTCCACTTTTTCGTCTCGGCTGGTCGTATTTTGAGCGGAACTGAGGAGGAGGAGTCCGCCGGCTAGCGGGCTAATCTAAGCGGACACCCCGCTAGCTAGCTACGGTCGGGTGGCGAGTCGCGCTGCTGCGGTGGCGCTGCTCGTCCGGAGCACCTGTTTTTTTTTTCACCGGTGAAACTCGCAGGTTTCTCCGCCGTCTAAGAAAAAAGAAGCCCACTTCAATTCGTGGACAGGCTGCTAGATTGGTAGTAGCTAATCTAACTAGCACACTAGCTAAACATTTGCAACCGAAGGATGCGCGTGCGTGCGCGCGCGCGGCCTCCGTTATGGTGGAGAAGCGGAATCGAGACGTGTCGATGTTTGCGGTTAAAATTAAGCGTAAAACCGGTGAGAATCGAGCCCCAAACGCCCGTTCCGGGGGGCAGAAGTCACGGTACGTTATGATGTGGTGTGGTTTTAATTGTTGTCATGCTCGGTGTATTTATTGCAACAGAGAGCTGGTTGTTTTCTTCCTCACCTGACATGGTAGTTGTGCTCGGCGTACGTGGGAAGATCTTTTCTGTTTAGACAACCTGTAGTTATTAAATAAGCAAGACCTGGCAAATGTTCGCTTTACTACGGTTTCTTTCTTTCTTTCTTTATTGAAACTCGGTTGAATGTTATAGCTAGAAATAGGCTATGTAGACGAAATGGCTTCACTAAGTAAGTTTCTTTGCTCAGAATAATAATACTGATATTATTATAAACTCACACACGGGACCCCTGACAGATACATAAGCACGAACACTTGAACAAACGCTCCGTAAAATAATGTGGCTTATTTCTTTACTTATTAAGGACTGTGATTTGTGTAAATATGTGCTGCATAAGCTGTACTGGCCGGGTTAGATAGCCTTCAGTGTTGAAAACTGAGCTTATTGTGGTCAATAAAGGAAGATACAGTGCATTTGTTTATCACAGCAGTGTTCAAAGATTGTTTAAAAAGTCAATCATGACTAGAAATGTTTTTGTACGGTTCATAGACACTTTATACATGCATCTTAACCTCAACTTTATCTTTGCATAAGCAGATTTCCTCCTGCCCAAAAACACAATCGTGTAAAGGTGGTAGAACTGATGGAGGTGGGTGGAGCTTTGGTGGCAAAACTGGGAGATGGAGATGGGTGGGAATTGTGTAACAATGTCTGCACCAGTATAAACACAATATAAACATGAAACATATAGACCCACTCATACTACCCTTCATTTTGTGAGTAGCCAATTTCTTTTACAGGGGCTGTTACGCCTGTTTCAGCTTATTCCTTTCTATTTTCACATGCTAGTACAAGACAGAGGTTTTAAAAAGGCCTGCAAAAAGACAGGATAATACAGGTAATGCATGTATTCCCATTTGATTTATCTTTGTTATATACACCCTACCCTGTTCATTTTGTTGAGTCTGATTAGCAAATTCCATTCTTTAATTTTACTGTACCTGTGGAGTCCAAATCTAAATGGCAATTATTATAACTTAGAATAACATAATAATTTCAGACGTGAAATATGAACCGTCAGCAATTGTCTCACACCAAAGATAATAGTTGAGTACCCACCCTCCTCTGAAGTATTTCTGGAGTTATCACAGGGTGAATTACAATGTCATATGGCCTATAATTCTTTCAAGGGCTACAGATTCTTTTGTAGTGGTGCATTGCTGTTGCAAACGTGCTATAGAGGAAACATCAGTGAGGTTGATGTATCCCCAACCAGCTCCCCCAACACCCACACACACACACACGCACGTCTCCTCCTTTCACCCGCCTCTCTTTGTTGTGGTCAAAATAAGACTTTATTACAACTTCTCTTGAAAATAGTATGAGATGTACGTCACGGAGGTTTGGGTCTCTACATTCAGGCACCATATAGGAAAAACACTAATACACATGCCACAGACAGCCAGACCAAAGCCTTGTAGCTAATGTGTGTAATGGACTTTCTGAAATCGATTGCTTTTGGACAGAGAGGCTTTGGTCAACCTGATCATGAGTAATGGCCGCTGGGGCCTCTTAAGCATACATAGCATTTTTAGGAAGGACGTAGTCTGTATGTGATTATCTGGGGTTGGTCTGGCATACTGTATGCAGAATGCAGCTGATGGACACGCTTCTTCTTTCTTTACAGTGTGGAGGAAACGCAGCACACAGACACTCTCACAGTCTTTCACAACAAACTCTCTTCTGTGGTCGTTTGGCTGAAGAGAACTAAACCATTGTTATTGTGCTCCAGCAGCAGAGTTCTCCATCTGTCACACTCGGGGAACATCTAAAAAAAACACACACACACACCCAAGTCCGTTAGGCCGGGCTGCCTCAGAGACCACCGTACTTCTCACTGACGTCTGTAGCAACCTCTCAGCTAGCCTACTAGGGTATACTGACCACAGGTGCCATTGATTTGTGTCCAGAATAGCCCCAAATTTCTCTGAGCACTGAAGTGAGGTGAATGAGGTTAGAGTTCGGGAACAAACATTTAAGGGGAAGGGCAAATGTGCTCTGCTCAATTAATGTGGTTGCAATTCTTAGATTATAACACCAACAGTCTTTGTTCCAGCAGTGGCCTGTGCTCTTAGCCTTTGCCTACTTGTTATTGAACACTGAAACTAATTCGTAAATACCAAACACTGTAATGTGGTCATTAGGTAAAACACGGAGGAGCTGCTGTGTCCTCACTAAACAGAGAAGAGAGAGATGTGCAACTGCATTTGAACTAAACACACAACTGGTGTGCCAGTGTAATAGAACGCTAATAGATGATTACCACTATTGCTAATGTATAATTATTGGTCTTGTCAAGAATAACTACACCCAGGGTCATAGGCTTATATCTGGTCTACTCTAATCCTGACAACCATGCATTAGATGCTGTTTGTGAGCAGTAATCCCGCTGAAGAAGGACTACAGTATAAAAGCCGTTGTCCTTGGAGACCTCTGTGTTACATAATGAGCTTTGCTACCTTCTTAAATAAATAGTTTTGTATAAAATCCCTATTTTCCTCTTTTTTATTGTTAACCCAACATCAATTTAAAGTCTCAAAGTTCTGAACACACAGCTTCCAGGTGGTGGTTACCACAGGATCCTTTTGTCAGATTTTACAGACAGCTATAGGTAATGCTGATGGAGTCCACATAAGAAAGTTTGCATTTTCACAACAATTCAGCATTGTATGAGTCAAGTGTGTAATGGGTTCAACACGCACTTTGAACAGTTCAATTTGGTGGGCATAAGTTGCACTGACTTGCTGTGCTAGCTCGGTGTTCGGTTCACAAACTTCATTTTAGGGGTAATGGTATAATTGTGTAAGTAAGAAAATGTAATGTCTTGTATTATTTTTAATGTAATGTATTATTTATTATAAATGTTGAACTGAATAGTGAGCACAATCCCAATATGACCCAGCTTCATTAGAAGAAACCAACCAGTAATACCTTCGTTTAAAATACCACCAAGCTCTTTTGCCAGTTAATGTGGTTTTAAATTGTTAGTGTTTAAAAGCTGACAGATGTTGTGAGTTTACCATTTGTGGTTTATATGCTTAAATGTATATATACATATGCACACACATAATTAAAACACAACACACACTTTAGGACTATATATTCTTTGAGGGCTTTTTAAGAGAAGGACCATATGATCAGTGTCTCTTTTTACTGAAGATACATAAATGGGCATTTAAATGAAATGTAGGTTTTATACACTTTGTGTGTTGTTTTATGTTATCACAAAAACCCTCCCAAGGTCAACAGTGACCCAGGAACCCAAAGGTCAGAGTCCAAATGCACTTTTGAATAAGTGCATAGGTTTTGTTTTGTAGGGTACCTATGCTAGTGTTGCAACACTTCTCACAGGGTGGCTCACAGCTGCATTCTTCAGTTCAGGAATGATGTCCCGAGCTGAGAAAATGGTGACGTAACTCAAAAAGTGCACAACACCTGGTACATTTAATCTTCATTCTGTGCCATGGTTTGGGTGGCAGTTCCTTAGTTAACAACAGACAAATCAAAATCTTCCTTGGCCAGAAATCTTAAATTTGACTTTGTAAGAGTCTCTTCCTCTTTCATCCTCTTGATAATTAATTTCCATGTCCTATTCTGAGCTGTGAGTATTTTTAGTAATTACCAAGTAGTTAGTGTGACTCACAGGAACATCTATGTACTTGTAAATGATGAAGTACTTGCAAAGTTACTGTTTATTTTTAATTTTTTCCAGAGACTGTTGTATCATTTCAAGGTGTACGTGGTTCATTTGTTAAAATTATTCATTTTAGAAAGTGTAGTACATTAATATGAATGTAGTTGTATCTTCAGTGTCTCCAGTGAGGGCTACATTGTTTTCCTAACGGGTGTAGCATGCAGATACTCATGCTATCTAACAGCTATTCAGTTAATATAATGCAGTTCAGAGTTAAACCTCAAGTAGGTTCAGTGATGAGACAACATGAGCTTATGCCCTCCATCGCTTGCTCATTTAATCGCTTATTCACTCATTCTCTCTTTCTCTCTCTCTACCTCTTTTCTTAGTACTGGCATAAAGGATGCTTTAGCTGTGAAGTGTGCAAGATGACTCTGAACATGAAGAACTACAAAGGCTTTGATAAGAGACCCTACTGTAATGCGTAAGTATCTCCCATTTGTGTGTGTGTGTCAAGAGTGGGAGTAAGGTAGGGAGCTTCAACTCCCTGATACACACCCACAGTCCTGACCTGATACACACCCACAGTCCTGACCTGATACACACCCACAGTCCTGACCTGATACACACCCACAGTCCTGACCTGATACACACCCACAGTCTTGACCTGATACACACCCACAGTCTTGACCTGATACACACCCACAGTCCTGACCTGATACACACCCACAGTCCTGACCTGATACACACCCACAGTCCTGACCTGATACACACCCACAGTCCTGACCTGATACACACCCACAGTCCTGACCTGATACACAGTCCTTACCACTGTGGAACCACCCTTGTGTTTTTTTAATTTACCGTATTTTCTGGACTATAGAGTGCACCTCAATATAAGCCGCACCTAGCATTTCACGGGCGACAGATTTGGCTTTCAGCCGGTGTTGTGCCGAATTCCGACTCCCCTCGTTTATCTGTGCATAAAGACGCTACAGATTATATTGTCGATTTACGTTTCTATGCATAAATAAGAGCTAGACTTTAATTATCCATCACAGCAAATGGCATGGCATTATCTATGTTCAAAGCCACACTGGCTCAAGGGTGTTAATTATTTTAAATAATTAAAATAATTTGGGCAACACGGTGGCTTGGTGGTTAGCACGTTTGCCTCTCAGCACTGGGGTCTTGGGTTCAAGTCCCTATCTGAGTGGAGTTTCCATGTTCTCCCTGTGTCTGCGTGGGTTTCCTCCCACAGTCCAAAAACATGGAGGTTAGGTAAATTGGCAGTCAACAAAAAAATCTCCCTGAGTGTGTGTCTGTGTCTCTATGTTCAATAAAAAGTAGTGTCTGTGTGTCTGAGTGTGTGAGTGTTTGTATGCCCAGTGGTGGATGGTGCTTTGCCACTAGGGTCTGTCCTCTCTCCCCTTCCTGCACCCCATTCAGTCCCCCAGGGGGCTGTGGATCCCGGTAGAGAGTACGCTGTGCACAATTGGCTGCCGCTTCTCGCCGGTGTGTGTGTGATTGATTGTCTGTGACTTGTACCTGTGTTAAATTGTAAAGCGCCTTGGGAATCTGGAAAGGCGCTATATAAATCGAACATTCATTCATTCATTCATTCATAAATAAACAACACACTGGCTATACGGAAGTTCACCTCTGACCACATGACTTTGCTGTATTACAACAGTATTATGTCAAAATATCTAGTTAGGACCAAACCAGAGTGCTCAGTGAACTAAGTTATAATCACTGTAACTCCCGAATTATCATCTGTAGCGTCTTTATGCGTGTGCAAACTTGGGGACTCGGAATTTGGCACAACACATGTTGGTTTGACAAAAATTCTCTGTCGTGCCTGCTGCTTGCATGTGCTAAATGAAAATGAGCACTTCTTTGATTTACAACTTTGACCTACCACCTGATTAACTTTCTGCTCCGCCCCCTGACGGGTGAAGAAAAATCTACAGAAAAGCCGGAAATATTCACACACATAGTTCCCACATGCTTGTAGTACATGCACTGATATATCTACACAGCGTGATGGAGAAGGAACCTCCCAGAATGTCACTGAATGTAAGAGCCTTGCCTTGTGTGCATAGAAGAAAGGCTCAGAGTGTGTGTGTGTGTGTGTGTGTGTGTGTGTGTGTGTGTGTGTGTGTGTGTGTGTGTGTGTTGTCACGTCTTTATTTATTTTTACTTTACTATGTCGTGGTTTATCATTGTGCCTGTGTGTGTATATGCACACATCTTTATGTGTTTATGATTACTAAAATGGGGGACCGTGAGCATGATTGCGAGTTTGCACTCATGGCTAATTCTGTGTTGCAGACACTACCCGAAAACGTCGTTCACCAGTGTTGCCGACACTCCAGAAAACCTGCGTCTGAAACAGCAGAGCAAGATGCAAAGCCAGGTAACCAGAGAGGCCTCCTCCACCCTCCTGCACAAGCACGGGGGCCCCTGCACACACACACCAGCGTTCAGACCTCACACTGCACACGCAGAAGGGCTGAAGCGGGTCCTGGTGATAATGCCCCCACCCTCTCATTCCCCCTCCTCCCTGTGGCCCCGTCATATCTCTAACGCTAACATCGCTACATCAGGGCTTCACCCTCTGCGTCAGGGTCATTCCCTTTCCTTCACTGTTTACACTCTTCTCACTCTTCCGTCATTTTCTCCTTCTGCCCCTCCCACACACACACACACACACACCAGGCTTCACTGCTGATATCTTACTGATGGGAAAAGTTCACTGGTTTCACTGTTGATAAACTTAAATGCAGACAATTACACATTCCTCCGCCCATGTTTCGTAGCGGGAGTAGCGAGGGTGTAAAAATAGATGAAAAACACCCAAAACCTCTGAAACCATCATGCCTCAAATTGACACGTGCCCATTTGCACATAAATACATACACACCCAGTACATGGAGTACACGCCCACTACAGTATTGTTACCATGTGCCTGCCTGTGTCTGTGAAGAGGACACACACTCACACAAGGGCAAAGTGGATGTGAGTGTGTGTGCACACGTGAGTGGATAGTGTGTGGGTGGGTGCAAACCTGTGAACCGTGTGTGTGCTTATGTGGTTTTCTGATTGGCTTTCTGTAAATTAATTTGATAGTTTAAAAGAAAGTGTCATTGTTCATCCATTAATATTAATATGTTTACATTAATTTATGTTCACATAAAACGTATTATTTAAATTCTCACTTCTTTCCTTCTTTCTTTTCCTAAGGCTGGGTACTTTTGGATTGATTTCATGTAAATTTTTGCAATATCGATTGAGATCGATTTTACCCTAATACTGTTGTCTCATGCGTGATGTCAGATTAACGTTCAAGCTTGTGGACGTTCATACACAAAATGGCAGACACTGGTAAAATTGCACTCAGCAAGCCGTCCCAACTGAAGTCTGACTTTTGGAACCATTTTGGCCAACAAACAACAAAGAGTTGGGTAAAACCAAAGTGGTTTGCAAGGTCTGCCAAGCGGAAGACAGACATGGTAGAAATACTGCAAACCTCAGAAACCACTTGACAAGGCCCCTTCCTCCACACTACGCTAATGCTAACATCTGACTGTTTACAGTTGAAGTTTAAACTATCCAATTTAAAAAGTCTGCAATTAAAACCTGTTGTTTGTGGTGAAGAGAAAAAATAAAAGTCCATTAGTATTTTGTAACACAGTTGAGCCATTTTCATTATTTAATAGCAGGCTCAATCAAATCGTGATGAATCGATTCAGACCCGCTTGAAATAAAAGGAAACTGACCACAATACCCAGCCCTAATGTACACGTTTTGTTTTTGTTTCTTGACCATTAGTGTTATAGATCTATCCTGACTGTTGCAAGGTTTATAAACTAAAATGAGAAAACCATCTCCTCATTTTTATTTACACATTTGGAATGGTCTGTACAATAATTATGTGTTTTTGATGCCAAAGCCTTTGTCGTGAAATCAGAGGGAGCATTGTTAGGGACCGTCACGGTTCCTGCATCTCGAAACGGTGGACCTGACCTTTGTTAGTCGGAGCTCGCTAACGAGCATGAGAGGTTAGGAGAAGCTGTTTCAGGGCTGTGTGTAGAGTACTAATAGTCTCTGGCTGTCCAGTTCAGCCTGTGCTGGTAAATGGTGTAAAACTGCAGGAAGTGGCATTCTGTCTTTGCTTACTTAGCACGTAAGCTCCCTATTCATTTTTCTAAAAATGTCTCTGCGACTCCTGAAACTGAATTACAACCCCTGTTGAGAATGTTGTCACGGTCCCAGAGGAACCTTCTAGCAAACGCTAACAAAGGCTTCACTTCCCATGAGCCTAACGTCTCAGAAACATGGGGACGTCAGGCCCAAGGAGCTGGTTTCCTTGGTAAAGTGAGGTTTTACAGAAACACTCTCAGTTGCCTAATCCAAATGTTTTTTGTAGGTGCTGTACAAGGAGGAGTTTGAGAAGAACAAAGGGAAAGGCTTCAGTGTTGTGGCTGACACGCCAGAGCTGCAGAGAATCAAGAAAACACAAGACCAGATCAGCAACGTAGGTTGAACGCGCGACCCTTATGCTAGTTCCTCTTCCACGTTCAAAGTACGCTAGCACTAAACACTTCGAGGAACACGCTCCACTATTTACAGTGGAGACGTGTTCTCACTCTTCTTTCTTATGTTTTTCCTCTTGATGTAAATGATGTAGTATAGCCTTTGGTTCTGAGCACACATCTCCATTTACGACGGTCTTCTTCCTTTTCACACACCCAACTTACTTTTATAATTTCCTTTTCCTGTACACATTGGTTTGTCTCAGACTGTGAGACCCCTACTGATCAATACAGAAATGGCAACATAGGTGTTTATGTACAAATACATTATACAACACTATTCCATGTACTGCAGAGCGATATTTAAAACATACCTGTAGTGGCTCTGTATTTCTTGATCAGAACATTTAAGATCATAGTTACATAGAGGAGTATGATGTCAGGAGTATGATGTCAAAGTTACCACTTATTTCTCTGTGCTAATAAATGGGGTGCCATTGTTCAGGCCTTAAATAAACCTGAATGCAGTCTGGGAGT
>NC_135212.1:47643808-47686308 GCF_052324685.1 Brachyhypopomus gauderio
ACAAACAAAAGATATTTACCAAATGTGCCCACCAATTACATGAGAGCAAATCAGTAGAATCAATGGGGGGGGCGGAGCCTAAGCACAATTCTATAGACTTTTCTAATTGTTTTTTTTTTTCTCCTCTCCTGTTGCATTCTGGAGCATTCCATGTGCATCGTGTAATAATGTATCTTGCTGTTCTGTGCTATGATGATGATGACGAACCACCATCATAATTATTCCTATTAACTCGTTGTTATTGTATGAGGTGGAACTGTAATTAAATAAAACAGATCTATTTGTATATCAAGGCAGGCCAGTTTGTCCAACTGAACAGAATGGTCAGTTTATTTTGTGCTTTTGGCCCTAACATATAGAGGTGGGGGCAATATTTTGCTGTTTATACATTGTACACAGATAATCTGTTCAAACTATGCTGTACATTGTCATTTAACACATCCAAAATGTGCACTCAAGATGGGGTTAAAATAGACAGTAGAATATTGTTTCCTTTTCCCTCTTCACTGGGAGGTCTTTTTTTGGGGGGGGGTATTAGTTTAATTTTTACTTTATAGATTTTACATTATTAGATTATACATGTGATACATGTTATACACCTGATCAGTTTGTATGACCATAGCAAATGTATTTCCTTCTGAAACTAAATCATCTTGGTAATTTGCTGTTCTATCTCAAGTTAGACTAATCCCAAGAGGCTCCTGGGCGTGTTCTGCTCTGCCCCTCAAACCTGCTCCTTTCTTAAGTCAAATAACAGCCTTTGCATCTCTGAGGAGATGCCTGAACAGATCGGCCTGGTGAAAACAGTATTGAAACTCATGAACACTCACCTTGTCATCTGCTTCACAGATTCAGGCTCAGTATCACCCCCCCCCCCCCCCACACACACACACACACACACACACACACATCCTGATGTACTTGTTTAATCTCAAGAGCTCATGGTTTCTCTTTAACATCCCTGCCTTAAACAGCATGTGCAGCTATGTCCATTACCTGAGATGTAGCTCATCAGAAGACAACTGGTCCAACGTAGAGTGCATTAAGAAACACCTGGTGATTAGGTGTGATTGGGCAGAACAAAGTGAGAGCTAGATGGCGGTTTGAGCAGTTTTTACAAAGCTCTGCGTAGATTCTCACATGTTTTGCAGCAGTGTTACGATCCACTTTACATATGTGAAGATGTGGGTTGTGTTGTTTGTTTGTTTTTTTTGTTTGTTTTTGTCATTTACTTGCTGTTTGATCTAGTCTGTTTCTGGTTCCATTTTGCAAATGGGGGTCTGAGGATCAATTGCGCTGTACTGTGCAGATCTACGCAGTACCCAGAGCTCTTCTTTCTGATCCTTTAATTCAACACTAAAATTGCACTCAATCATTTGACTGCAAAGAAATCGTGGGAAAAAAGGCACTGTATGCAGTCATCTCCCACTTGAAGCCAAAGTTCACATCCTAGGCTGGTTGTTTGGGAAATCAAAACCAAGTCTCACTTTACTGTACACTGCGTACCACTTATAAATCGAAACATATCAGGTAATACTTCATAGCAGCTAAGACGTAATATTCAAATGATGACACAAGCGTAACTTATGTCAGCCATTAAGAATGAAGTGAACTGCAATTGGTGGTGTTGTGCTCATACAGCAGAAGAAATACTGTAATAGGGAACAGAGTGTCTCAAGTGTGTCTAGTCTTTCTTTGGTCAAGCTGGATAGAGCTAAGTATATAACCTGTATCAGTACTGTTCTGCATGGTATTCACTCAGTGTCTCTTGTGATAGAAGCCTCATGAGATCCCCTTCAAATCTTGTCTGACGCCAGTGTCCCTTTACTCTAATTTAGCTTAAGTACACGTTGAGCAAGATCGCTGGGTTGCCAGATTGAAATGTATTGATCTTTACTGCCAAATGTCATGACTTCATCTTCTTTCGGTCACATGCACCAGAGGTTGCATTGTTTCCAAAAACAGATGTCAAGTTGGTCGACTTCAGAACTTTGGAAAGCTCATGGATGCAAACGACATCAACAAACGGTGTTGATTTCCTCCACCATCCCTCTTTCATTCATTCCAGCTTCGACCCATTCTTTTATTTGTAAGCTCTCTTCTCCCACCATAAGAAAGAAATGCACTTAGAACAGTCTTTCTTTTTCTGCTGAGAATGTTTACGACAGAGTCATTAAAGACAGACTCAGCAACATCTGTTAATTACACTGTAGCTTGTAATGGTGGGTTATATTAATGACCAGTATCAACGAGAGAGAGTAGCTGAAAGCAAAATTGTCCAGATGTAGTAACACATTTCCTACAAATGTTTTGACATTACATATTGAAGTAAAGCGGAGTGCTGCAGTTGTTACAGGATGCGGAGGGTGTGCCAAGGGTGAAGTAATGAGTCATTGATGGTGGTTAGGGTGTGTCTTAAAGTTTTAGAGATGAAGCCCCAGACGGGACCAGGATTTTAGCCGTCTTCACACAGCTGTCCAAATCCCTTATATTCTCTGCTTTAATTTCCAGTGTTTTCTCAGTTCAGTAGACATTATTCTCTTTTTTTTCTTTGTATTAATTTAAGGATTTGCATAAACTGCATAAAGGATTTGCATAAACTGCACACAGGGCTCCCATGCACCATCTGAAGCATGACTTGCTTTTATCCATATTTAAATTTATTTCTTTTTCAGTTATGTATTTGAGGAGCTGGCTAATAACGTTGATCAATAAAATGCATTCTTTCTATCAAGATCTGTCTGTCGTTTACATGTTTTTATTGCTGTTCCCATCACATGCTGCACAGAGCTCGCTCACTGGAAATATCCCTACTTATTGTGAAGAGCAACTGTTTGAAAAACATCGAATTATCACCCTGAATTTGTGCTTTATAAGCATCCCAAAGTACGGTCCCGGTATTTTGTGCATGCGTGGTATTATGTCTAAGACCATCAAGGAAATGCAACGATGGTACCAAAGCGCTCGTTGTTACCTATCGGCTCCTCTCCTGCACGTGAGACCGTGAAGCAGGGCGCGCGCATCACGTTGGGCGGGGTCTGCTGCGCTGCGGCGGAAATACCGTTAACGCTCCAATAATCACCGATGTCCTTTAAACGTCACTGAAGACCTCGCCGCTTCTGTCTCTTGTTTTTGTTTTTTGTTTGTTTGTTTTGGGGGGTTTTTTGCGGAGGCGAGGACACCATGTTGGACATCTTGGTGCTGATGTTTTTCGCCATCATCGGTCTGGTGTTCCTGTCCTATATCATCTACATGCTCTGATGCTCGGATCAAGACGGTACCAATGGACCGGGACAAGACCGGCCGCATGCGTGGCCCATGTCTCCTGGGGATCCGTGAAGAGGTTAGCAATAATAATGTGTTCTGTATTGTGTTCATTTGCATATGGCCAGTTGGCTTGTGTTTTACAATGGCCACAAAAGTAGAAACCACCTCAGTCAGTCTCAGCACCAGTGACCCAATCCCCCCCCCCAACCTCCGTCAGATTGATGGTCGTTCATGTCGTTCATGACAGGGTAGTAGAATTAGACTATAATTCAGGCGCCGTGTGGTGCCCGTGTTTTATGAACACCGCGTACAAAGTACACAGTGAAACTATGCAGGTATATTGACACTGCATGATGGTTTAATAGGTAATGTGTAATACGTGTGTGTTTGTTTCAGAAGGACGCGTGGTTGGTGGGACCAGGCCTTGGGGGGACAGCAGGACAGCTCTGAAGGCATTTAACAGGACATGGCAGGACACCTGTTCAAAACAGCTTAGCACATTTGTGTCCATCCGTTTGCGCTTCTCTCCACGCAGTCTCGTGACTCCAGACGCAGAATACGTGAATGTCACTCTGTTTTGGAAACGAATGACGAAGATATTTAATATATTCCCCTTGTAAACTACTGTTTGTAATGGAGATGATCTTTTGGCTGAAAAGTGTGTGACTGTGTGTGTGTATGTGTGTGTGTGTGTTAGAGAGAGAGAGAGAGAGAGAGAGAGAGAGAGAGAGAGAGAATAAGAAACGTATGTTTTCTATCTAGGCTATATTTCCTTATTTTCTTTTAGCTAACCTCTCATCCACAGCACTGTAGGCTTTGCATGATTTTATTTTGTTTTAACTTTTTTTTACATCCAGTTTTTTATGCATGAGATCGACAGTGTGTTTCTGTCCTTTACTGAATAAAATGCCTTTTTGTGCAAGGTATCAGTTCTGCTGTAACTAATAATATAGTAATATTAATACAAGGTATAAGTTCTGTACTAATAATATAGTAGGCTATACAAATTTCAAGAAATTCAACCGGTTCGTCCTGCTCTGGCCAACTCCAAACCACTCAAAAAGCTCATAAAAGCGCGTCAGTATAATGCATTGGTGTATTTGCTCCAAAGACACGATGCTTTGACATAAAGGAGGTGAAATGAAATGAGATTTAGTATTGGCTATTTATCTCACTTTTTGTTCCCACTGTTGAAACGCAAACGATCTCCACAGCTCGTGTGGGCCTGGTGAACCGCTAACAAGAACAAGAGAACAAGAAAAGTGGATTTATAACTATCTGTAAAGGACACTATATGAGGGGCTGATTTAATTTATTTGGAATTTGACTTAGTTTGTATTATACTTTAGATACTCCTCAGTCATCCTGTAGATCAAAGATGATATTTAACTTGAAATAGCGTAAATTAGAGGTTTGATTTCAATGTTGCTTATTTAGCATTGCTAGAGTGGCCTCGCATATGAGGATCAGTGTAAAAGTAGGTCAGAGATGTATATGCTTATTAGCATAAATGGGAGAGTCACGGAGGCGGTGGTGATTGTGTTCACATGGTGTTCTTTACAAATGTCCTACGATTACTTTGGTTTATTAGACACCATATTAGAGATAGGTGTCCGTGGAGAGTACAGGTATTTGTATTCTACGCCCTTTGTCATCCTGATCGTACACCTTCACACATGGGGGTATAGCTCAGTGGTAGAGCATTTGACTGCAGATCAAGAGGTCCCCGGTTCAAATCCGGGTGCCCCCTTTGACTGTGTCGTTTTTAACCCTGTGTAACCGTCCGACAACAAGGAAAACTCAACTGGGAACACGGTTCCTTCCTTCGCCCTCCTCTATGGAAGTAGTTTACCAATTAACATAAAACACAAGACTGACACGCTTTCCTCTTTAGGTGTGTCTTTATGTGTCTTGTTCTGGATGGGCATTAAGAAAATATGACATGAATGTATGTATGAATGTCATAAAATATAACATTTCTAAATGGAATATATACTGAATTATCAAATTATCAAATAAATTATCAATTATTTGAACTAAACACCACCATTTCTTTCAATTCCATTATCTTAACAATTTAAATGACACCATGTAAGTAGAATGTAAGACGTTATATTTATCTAGCACCTTTTAAAAGAACCCAAGGTCTCTTTAAATTAACATACGCAACTTTGGCAGCAGGCCAATCACAATCAGACTGCCAATCAGAAGCTTCAGCCCCATGGGGGACTGAATTGGGTACAGGGAGGGGAGAGAGGACAGCACACAGGACAGACCACCATGCTCCACTGGTCATACAGACACAGATTCACACACTGGGCATGCAGACACGCACAATCATTCACTCCAATTAACACAACCTTCATGTTTTGGACCGAGAATTAGGGGGAGAAAGCTGTTTCTTGTAGTTCTCTGCTGCGATTACAGCGACATCTAACGGTAGTAATTAGTAGCCCACCTTAGAGCAACTTGCGTTTAGTTTGCGTGCCGGGTAGTGGATGCCCAAGCCGATCGATTACACCGAAATGTTCGTCCGCCTGTAGACTGAACCTTAACTTGCTCATACTTTACCTACACTGTCATACACTATTTCATTATCTGTTCTACACATGTTACTGTAAGCAGACATAATCAATAATTGAGTAACCAAACAGAGGTCAAAATGTTCCCAAGTCATCCTGTCAAATTAATTTACTCAAAAGTATTATGGCTGCATGAGAGAGCTAACCGCACACAGAAAACTCACACCAATTACGTAGTTTTACCCAATCTCCTGTAAACGTTAGTAATAAAAACGCTGCTTAAAACTTACAATCTATTTTGTCGTATTTATTGTACAACTCTGTCATTTATAGATTGCTGGTTTGTCTCAATTAGACGTAAATCTCTATATCTGAAGTAGGCCTAAATACGGACATTCATCTCTACATATCGTAACGATTATGCTGTCACACAAAACAAGCGCAGAGCGTAAAAGATTTCTTTGGTTGTGAGCTTAAATCTTTGTTCTTTGCTCGTTTCCTGATCCATGATTGTCTCTGTGACCAGCCAGCCTCTCCAAAAATGTGCACCAAAATCCCGCAATGTAGTCAGTACCATGACGTAGGTCAAAAAACAACCAATAGGAAATGGGCTGGAATTACTCAAACTACACAACAAACTCAAATGAACGGTTCCTCTTCAAAATATGACAAAAGCTGCAGTTACAAAAGTTTTTCATTTTGAGATACTTTACTGTAATGACAAACTTAGCAAGAAAGTTGATGTTGGTATGCAGCAACGTGATGGAAAAGTAGGTTTTATTTTTACTGTTTATTTTGTTTATTCATTCTTGAGTTCTACACACCACTGCTTACTTTATTGACTCTAGTTTGGACTTTATGTAAGACTTAATTCACTTTGAATCCATAGTAGCCTACACTAGTAGCACACTGAACTGATACAAATCTAGTGAGTGTGTGTGTGTGTGTGTGTGTGTGTGTGTGTGTGTGTGTGTGTGTGTGTGTGTGTGTGTGTGTGTAAATATATAAATCTGAAGAAGATTCCAGGTACTTAACTGCAGTGTATTTAGGTAAGTATATAAAAATTGTAGTGAAGTACACAAAGTTTTTAGAGAAGCAGAGCGTTTCTGAGAGAGCTGCTTCATCAGCTGTGCAAGCTTACATATGTATGCATGTACCATGTTTTGTAACAGAGGAACTCTGTAATTGAGGTCTGAAAAATGCTTCAAACATGGGGGTATAGCTCAGTGGTAGAGCATTTGACTGCAGATCAAGAGGTCCCCGGTTCAAATCCGGGTGCCCCCTTCGGCTGTGTCGTTTTTAACCCTATAACTGCCCTAACGTCACATATAAACACATCCCCAGCGACAATTAGGAAGGAATAGGTACAAAATCTAATTACCCGAATATACAAACGCGGTCCACTTTGTCAGACCTTGGCGATAGAGAAACACGTGGGAAACATGGTCCCTGCTTTTGCCACGTAGTCAGAGGGACGGGACAGGAGCGCCAGGATGTGTTGGGTTGTGTGTACAGCGACACCCAGTGGTAGTAATTAGTAAATGACCACATGTGATCATTACTGCAGCAGGCTTCAGGCTAACACGCATTATTAAAAACACGGCACAGAAACACAGTTGTGAAAATACTGGACATATTTGCGTTAATTGGGACAAATGCCAGCTCCCATTATTGCACAATTCTGTACTTTTGTAACTTCTGTTCTCGAACCGCCAACGAGGTTTGCGAGGTCCAAAAAATGCTTTGCTTAGCAATTGTGTAGGCTACTGAAATCACATGACTATCTAAGAACTGGTAGGCCATCTCATGGGGTAAAACGGGCAATATTAAAGAGAGCACATTACATACACAAGATAAATGAATGTTGTTACTCACAGATCATATATACAGGTGCTGGTCATAAAATTAGAATATCATGAAAAAGTTGATTTATTTCAGTAATTCCATTCAAAAAGTGAAACTTGTATTTTATACTCATTCATTACACACAGACTGATATATTTCAAATGTTTATTTCTTTTAATTTGATGACAATAACCATTGACCATTGACACCTTACACACCTTACACAAGCAGGACAAGACACAAAAGGTCATTGCAAAAGAGGCTGGCTGTTCTGTGTCCAAGCACATTAATGCAGAGGCGAAGGGAAGGAAAAGATGTGGTAGAAAAAAGTGAACAAGCAATAGAGATAACCGCACACTGGAGAGGATAATGAAACAAAATCCATTCAGTAATGTGGGGGATATTCACTAAGACTGGACTCCAACTGGAGTCAGTGCTTCAAGAACCACCATGCACAGACGTATGCAAGACACGGGTTTCAGCTATCGCATTCCTTGAACAAGAGACAGTGTCAAAAGTGTCTCATCTGGGCTAAAGACAAGAAGGACTGGACTGCTACTGAGAGGTCCAAAGTTATGTTCTCTGATGAAACTACATTTTGCATTTCCTTTGGAATTCAAGGTCCCAGAGTCTGGAGGAAGAGAGGAGAAGCACAGAATCCACGTTGCTTGAGGTCCAGTGTAAAGTTTCCACTGTCAGTGATGGTTTGACATGTCATCTGCTTGTGTTGGTCCACTGTGTTTTCTGAGGTCCAAGGTCAACACAGCCATCTACCAGGAAGTTTTAGAGCACTACATGCTTCCTACTGCTGACCAACTTTATGGATATGCAGATTTCATTTTCCAACAGGACTTGGCTACCAAAGCTACTAATGGTTTAAGGACCATGGTGTCCCTGTTCTTAATTGGCTAACACACTCGTTTGACCTTAACCCCATTGAAAATCTATGGGGTATTGTGAAGAGGAAGATGCAGTCCACCATGAAATATCAGTCTGTGTGTAATGAATGAGTATCCTCTACAAGTTTCACCTTTTGAATGGCACTACTGAAATAAATATTTTTCCGAGACTCTAATTTTATGACCTGCACCTGTATTTAAACCCTAAATCTGCCTCTTTGAGTTTCAAATCCTTTAACATAACACTGTGTGTGTGTGTGTGTGTGTGTGTGTGTGTGTGTGTGTGTGTGTGTGTGTGTGTGTGTGTGTGTGTGTGTGTGTGTGTGAGACTGGAAGCCTGGTGGGCTGAATATTTCTGTCTTCCTCTTTTTTATTATGTTATGATGCCTGCTGTAGTGTTTAACTGTCCTTTATAGTTGTCATCTACAGATATCTTAAAAGAACATTGTCTTTGTTCTGTCATAAAATTCTTTCTGTTTAAAAACCTGACCATCATTCATTTACTCACTGTCTTTCTCTCCCTTACACACTGTTGTACCTTTAACATTTCTAAGTGCTTTTAAGTGAGTGAGAGAGCGAATGATTATTATGCCAATGGAGTTCAGAACACCATTAGGTAAAATTAAAATAATTCTTCCCTCTGAACTTGGAGGGTGGGAGTCATGAGATGTATGTGAGCACATGACTTTGTGCTCATCCCCTGTGCTGATATGTCACCAGTGACTCTCCAATATCCTTAAGAGCTTATTTAATATTTCCAGACCCTATATTTAATTTTATTCCACTGTAACATGGTTTAAGTCAGAATAATAACCTCAGTGAGATATTTTGAAGTTTCTAAACATAATCGGGGCTGACAAATGTACGTGTGTCTGGGTTATTTATGTGTGTATGTTGAATGCCGTCCAAGCGTGTTCTTTGTATAAAGTTACTGTAATGCACTATTGTCACTGATCGTCAAATCGTCCGTTTATACAAACCTGCAACTCACATTTATGGATGAGGCCTCTGACAAATTAAATGGTTTTCACACATCCCAGTCCAGGTCTGCAATGGGTTATACCAAAAAAAGCTATCAATAGGGGTTTCGATGCGATGCTAAAGCAGTGAGCTGATCCACTGACCTTAATATGTTGAATTTGATTACATGCTTTAAAAGTGTATAATTTGAGTGTGATTCATATAGAATAAATTGCAATTCAAAGTTGGAAATTACGTTGCGTATTTTTCGGACCTCCCTAAAAAGAGGAAATGGGCCGAGCACTCATGCCTGATCATGTGACTCCGTCCTGCTCGCCATTTTCTTCCTCTCCACCGGTGATTACAGCGTTCTCTGGGATTCGTGACTAACTCCCGCACTCCGTGACCCACTCTCAAGGCCCCGTCACTGTAGAAGACCCGTTCACAAGAACCTCAATATCCACACCGGGTATATTTAGGCTTGTTTACCTCTTCGTGGTTTATTTAGTTTGTGTCCTGAACGTGCAGGAGAATGTCCGCCGAGAATCCCGAGTACTCGCCCTTCTTTGCGGTGATGGGCGCCTCAGCAGCGATGGTCTTCAGCGGTAAGAGACGCGCCGTTCCAGCTTCACGCCTCACTTACACAAATGCAGCTTTTAAATGATTATATTTATTGTATGGATCAGAATAAGCATTATTTTTATACTGAATGGGCCGACATGAACGATCTTGTGGAGTAGCTCCGTCTATGGGGGAAGGGAAGGTTTCCATCAGGGTACGTGACGTCCTAATTGACGTAATGCCTGTAAATAATTTATTTATCCAGGTGTATAGATGGATAATTTTATTAAAATGTTGGCTAAATGACATCAAACCTTGTGCCATATGCGATGGCGAAGGTGAGTATTGCCGTATGAGCTGGCACTGTTGGGTTAGCGGGCTTATTGGCTCTCGTTTTTGCGCAAGGGCATTTTACTAAATTGGTGTCGTATAAACGGCTTGTAATTAAACCTACATTTGGTGTTTCATATGATCACATATTTGTGCGTTTATTATAACATAACGGAAAAGATTTCATTTTCACGTCCGAAATTGTTCATTTCTAAATGAAAACCATTGAACAACGTAAGTGAAGTCCAAGACACATTGCGACACTCCCATTTTAATATAACGTGTATAATACAACATGTATATGTGATTTTCTCATAACAGGCGTGCATACTTGGCATATTAATAGACGCGAAACAGAAAGCTAGCCAACACTGACTAAACGAAAAGCAGTATATCCCGTGGAGGCCTCGCTATATTCCGTGTGTTAAGGCGAGCGTGTGGTGGTGGTGTTAGTGTTGTACTCCCTCCACAGGCCTGAGGTCCGTCATGTGACTGCTGACCAGAACAGCCGTCAGCATAAGGGCCACACTAACTTATGCCAGTTTCTGACCTTGGCTTCTTAAGAATTTTAACAGAGTGCATTTACACACATTCATGCACAGAAGAGATTTAGATGCAACAATTATATATATATATATATATATATATATATATATATATATATATATATATATATATATTTATATTTTTTTTTTTTTAATGCTGCATACAGTGGGATCAGACCTGTTAATTCTGATAGAAAGTATTTAAAAATGTATTGTATAAAGATCAGTCTTTAGTCTTGTCTACTATTTTAATGTTGCCTAACAGTGTTTGGAACTTCTCAGGCATTGCAGTCATTTCTACCTCTCTCTACACTTCTCTACCTCTCTCTATACTTCTCTACCTCTCTCTATACTATGTCTCTGTAGCACTAGGAGCTGCTTATGGCACAGCTAAGAGTGGCACAGGCATTGCTGCCATGTCTGTGATGAGGCCAGAGTTGATCATGAAGTCGATCATCCCTGTCGTCATGGCCGGCATCATTGCCATCTATGGTCTGGTGGTGGCTGTTCTTATCGCCAACAATATTTCAGACAACGTCTCACTCTACAAGTAAGTCATACACGTGCTCGTTTCTAATGTAATTAAAAAAACGTAATTATGAAAACTAAGCTTTACGTATGTTTCAAAAGTCATACACATGGATTAGTAAGTTGTGCACAAGCCATACCATATTAAATGCACTGAATTTAGTAATGGACTGCCCAGTTGCTCATTACAGTTAATATTTGTTATGGAAATGCCAGTAATTTACCATTCAATAAAGCAGTCTTTCCAGCCACCTCTCGAAACGCCACACCCCATGAATCAGCAACTACACCCGTTCCCCTAATTATTTTCATCTTCCTGTTTGCATTTGTGTGTCACCCAAGCAGTTGGTTTCAAATCTGTTAAGATTTGGACCCAACAAATCTTGCTTGATTCTGAAGTTGTGAAGTAAATCGGAATCAAAAGGTGTATTATGTATACCCAACTGATCACAGTGGGTGGTCTTGTATAGATCTGAGTGAGTGGGTTGATCGCTAAGTCCTCCGTGTGTGTGTGTGTGTGTGTGTGTGTGTGTGTGCAGGAGTTTTCTTCACCTAGGTGCTGGGCTCAGCGTGGGCCTGAGTGGATTGGCTGCTGGCTTTGCCATCGGCATTGTGGGAGATGCAGGCGTCAGGGGCACTGCCCAGCAGCCTCGCCTCTTTGTGGGCATGATCCTCATTCTGATCTTTGCTGAGGTGCTGGGGCTGTATGGGCTTATTGTTGCCCTTATCCTCTCCACCAAGTAAATTATGTTAATATCAGTAATAATGATTATTATAAGAAAACCACCACCCACCCACTACAAACAAACACATGAACACCGACACATACATCCACTTAATGAAACACTTCGAGTAACTACACCACAAGAACCGAAGAGAGGGGTGTGTGTGTGTGTGTAAGTGAGTGTAAGTATGTATGTATGTATGTGTGAAAGTGAGAGCTCCCCCCCTCTGTGTGTATTATAGTAACCTGATGTGCGTCTCCTTGTACATGCGCTGTGTAGCCTGTGTTCTTGTCTTGTTGGTGTATAGGTAGATGCCCTTAACCCTACCGCTACACATGTTTGTGTTTTTTTTTTGTTTTGTTTTTTCTTTTCTTTTTTGAAGAACAAATTCTTATTTGTCATACATTTTTGGGACCATTTCTGATTCTAACTCTGATGTTGAGGACCTAACTGTAAAAAAGAAAGAAAAAAAAAAAGCATTTTGATTATTTATGAAGATTTTGAAGTGTTCATGAAACTGCTTAAATTGATTAAAGTCTTTATTGAAATCCCAATGATCTATATATAAATACATGTATCAAAATATATATATATATATCTGTATAGGTAGGTGAATTGCACTGTGGGTAAATTGTGCTTGGAGTTCCTCTGGATGTAATCATTGGTAACATGGAGTTTTGTTTGTCTATATCAAGATATTGGTGTGGAAGTTTACAGGGCGTGCTATTGCGAGTTTATGCACGCGTACGTATGTGTGAGAAAGTGTACGTTTTAATTCTAAGGTGACATTCTTTGAATATGTGTAGCGTTATACCCGTAGTTACTACTGTTACTGGTTGCAAAGATGGGCACAAACCAGCCCAGCCCGTCCTGTTTCCAAATAAAACTTCAACTTCCTCTTCTGGTTGTGGTAGTTTCTTATGAACAGATGTTTTCGGCACACCCGAATGATTTACCATGAAGCGTGATCCTGCTAACTTTTGATGTTAATTCAAACTGAATAACTTAATTCATTTAAATCTTGAAAGCAGGAATCACCTACCTGGTTACATCAATGATGCTCAGTAATGAAAATGCAATTATTTGTTGCATTTTGTAGTAAGCTTAAAAAAAAAAAAAAAACATTTTTGGCCCGCTCCCCTGGGCGGTGGTGGTTTGGGGCGGCCGGGTGCTCCTCGGCGGGAGGTGGGCCCTGCCGGGTGGTGGGTGGCTTTCCGGGCGTGTGGCGCCGTGGCTTTGCCGCTGGCCCACAATGGGGGGGGGGGCTCTGTTCCCTCTGGTTCCCCTGGACCTGCGCTCCTTGACTGGTGGGGCGCTGTCCGGGGTCTCTCTCTCCCGCCTGCGGGGGCGGGCATGTGAGGGTTTCTGGGAAGTGCGGCTCTGGTACTCCACCGCTCCTTGGGGGGCCGTGGGCGGGTGGGATTCCCAGGTCTCTCTCTGCCCACCTCTGGCCTCTGGGGGAATGTTGTCGCAGCTACCCACCCTTGCTGGTAAGTACATTCCATACATCTATCCTATGTTGCACTTTTAGGTTGCACATAAACACACACTCACACACACCCATACATCGCACTCATTTGTACTATGTGTATTTGGTTTACTTTCTGTTCTTCTTTGCAGTGGTCATTTGAGCTGGTTGCGTGTTTTATTCTATTTTTTTTTTCTTTTTCTTCTTTCTTTTCCTGCCTCTTTGTCTTTTCCCTTTTTATTACTTCTCTCCCCCTCTTTTCTTGGTCCACCTAACCCCAATAATTATCACTTTGCATATTATCACTATATTGTTATCACTATACTATATATTATACAGAATTGTTATAATTGCCATTTAAATCTGTACATAAAAACAAAGTTGTCCTCCAAAGATGGGGGGGGTGGAGGTGGGCCAAAAAAAAAAAAAAAAACATTAACACCTTTCATGAATTTCTTTAATGAGTCGAGATGACATGGCATGGACTTGCATGTATTCCATTATACTGAATTCAGGATGAAAATATGCAGTGAAGTACAAGAATGCTTGTGTGATGAGAAGACAAGGTACACGGTTGGCTAAGACAGCATTCATCAACAAAAACCAAGCCTAATAGGGCCGGTGTTGGTTTGAGAGAGTAGCCATGTTCTGTGGTCACAGTAGTGTTATTCACTACAATTATTTTCTATTTGCATGTACTATGACTGTTAAGGTTTTCATAGTCCACACAAAGCAACATACCAAAATACCTGCATATTAGCTTCACCAACTCCAACTTCACAATATATACCTAAAAGCAGCCTGATTCCCATGTTCTGATAGACACTACAGTGGCAGTCATATCCAACCAGTTAAAATGTCAGTTATGACATGTCATATTTCAGCTGCATCTCTTCCTACAGCCTAGTGTAGTCTACAAGAAGAACAAATGTCTAAGTAAAACATTAGAGGTTTCTCACAGCCTGTATGGCGTTTTTCCACTTTGAATGAGTATCATCTGTCAAAGATTCTGTACAACGGAACTACTATAACGTTCAACCCTTACCATCCCCGATGTGAGCACACTACAGGTGTTCTCCATGGGGGGGCGTTGAAGAGCACTGACAGGTATTTCATGCCTAAGAAATACTTCTAAAGTGGAGGCTATGAGCATAGAGTACGCAGTACTGCAGTAATCATAATTCTCTGTGTAAAAATCCCGTGTAGACATTGTCAAAAGTATCGTGCACATCTTGAACCATATACACGATCATAGTCAAGTTTTTAATTCACGGATCCCACCTCATGATTTTAAGGGCGGAAGTGTGCGTCCTTAAAATGTCTGGATCTCAGTCTGAATTTATTGGCACCACGGATAAACATGGGCCAAAAGACCACAGAAAATACACATCATTATTAAGTGGGACTAATGAGAATACTAACGGATGACGCCAGGGGAAGGAGACCAAATCCAGGTGTCCGTTTGGACTCTGTAACATTATACTAGGTTGAAAACTTGAGTTATGCAGAATGTAGGTGTAGAAATACAAGAAGCAGAAATACAAGCTCACAGGTGTAAGTGTTATACCGGTGCAGGGAGGGCCGCGTCCCTTTGCACTGTTAAAGACCCCTAGACTCCTGTACACTTGTGCAGTATGGTAGGCTATGAGAATATCGTCGTGTAGCACTTCAAATCACAATCAAATACGTAATAACATATAAACGTTTTTCAGGGATCTTTTGTCACATATACAGAAACAAGTATTTGGTGGAGTCAAATTTTATGATAAACTGTTTTTTTTTTTTAGATAAACGTTGAGAGTTGTGGGTCATCAACTGATTTACAGGGTTGCCAACTTTTCAAAATCACTTGAAGTGAGATTTGATTGGGGGGGGGTACATAATTAATAACATTAATTATTATATATATATATATATATATATATATATACATTAAACTATCCCACCCATTATCTGTTGGTCCCATCGTAAAAATGGGGGCCACTGTTTACGTCTATGGCGAAAGTGGGTCATAGAAAGAACATCACTAACTGGACGATCTAACTAACTGGACGGTGAAGGCTCGGACCTCTTCTCTTCACAGGAGACACAGATAGCCGGACACTCTCACTCCGGGGTGTGATAGCCGGACACCCTCACTCCGGGGTGTGATAGCCGGACACTCTCACTCCGGGGTGTGATATATCACGAAGGAGGAGTGTGCACAGCCTGTCAGGTGACCTCTACCTCCGCTGGCTGAAGACGCCGTCCCGGCTGTAGCTACAGTTAGACCTCTTGGTTGTCACAAGACGGAAAAAGCGCAAATGTGGTTCTGTCTCTTGACGACTGACTGACTGGATTTTATGCGACTCCCAGTGGGAAGTGAGTGGACGGCGAGAAGCGGAGGAACCATTTTGTCTCGCTCGGCTAGCGGGCCAAAGTTAGTCCGCGGGCTGACCGCTTCGACTAGGCCCCAAAACACCATTCGAGACGCTTTTTCTTCATTTTGTAGTTAGAGACGTTATCGGTGCATTTATTCAGGCCGGGCTTGTTAAGATAAATGTTTTTTGTAAGGATTTAACTGTCCGTAATGAAGAGGAAACGTGTTGTGAGAGACTGTTGTTGGTTAAAGGCCTCATAACGTACTTTAACGCGGGTTAGTGGGCACCTTGTGCTGCTACACAGCCCACAGTCACCTCGTGATCAGGCGATAAACATGGACATGTTTCAGGACATGTTTCAATAGTCTGTAGCTACATGACCCACAAACAGCTTCTCCTATTAGTTTAGCAAGCTGAACTATCCAAATAGCTATCAAGCCAGATGTCTAGCTAAGTGCAAATCTACATTGCGTGAAGCACTTGCTGGCCATGCTGTCAAAAAAGGCACAAATACCACATTTATATCTAGTTGTGAACTATGTGTTTGCAAATAGATTCACATGCATGTGGAATCAAATATTTTAATAGCAGGTTGCCTTAGGCTATGCCTAATATTTTAAGTGTCTCCAACCGTTCTGTATTCTTCATACTCTTTTGAGTTGCACAAAAATGTACTGGTTACCAGCCTTGTGCTTTGGAAAGCTGTAAATGCAGTAGCCTTATGTTCAGATTTATGGCAACACAAGGTGCATGTCCAAGTGGCTGGTTGGTGAACACTTTGCTTTGTTCGCAGGTGTTGTGGGGTTTGGCTGGCATGTCCAGGCGCAGAAACAGCCGAGCGTGGCGATACTTGTGGAGCGGAATCCGACGGGACGCAGATGCGAGAGCGCTGGTGGCCTCAGACAGCGAGGAGTGGGGCTATGATCGCCTACAGGTGTGTGGACATGCAGGTGTGAGAGCCATTTCCACATCGTCCTTAATGTTGCCATGAAATTGAACACTGAGATGTAGTCTACGCAGATAAGTCGCTGCAGATGCGCTGTTGTGTTTTTGCATTTTGTAGGGTTTCGTTTGAAGTTACTGAGGTAATCTGAAAGTAAATGCACGTGCTTGTGTGTGTTTGTGTGTTGCAGAACAGTGATTCTGACTCCGAGGCTGAATATCCGGGCATTGTGCCCTCGGTACCGAGTGCGGTTCCGGTAACTGGAGAGTCGTATTGCAGCTGTGATTCTCAAATGGAGTCGAGCTGCAACCCACGTCTGCGCAGTTATGCACGACTGCGTGACTGCCACTGTGGCGAAGATGACCAGGGTACGTTTGTGCAGCCTGTCTTTCCCTTAGCCCAGTCCCTCAGGCTTCTGACCGTGCGAGTCTCTTGATTGGCCGTGCTGTGTGTCTGTCTCTCCGCGTACCAGAGTTTGATTGGGTGTGGGACGAGGGCAGCCGCTCGGCTGCAACCGTGCTCAGCTGCGAAAACAGGAAGGTGAGCTTCCACTCGGAGTACAGCTGCGGCACGGCGGCCATCCGCGGGTGCAAGGAGCTTTCGGAGGGTCAGCACTTCTGGGAGATCAAGATGACCTCGCCGGTCTATGGCACGGACATGGTGAGGACCCGGTGCACGCTAACCTTAGAGAAGCTGTGTTTCATATTCACTGCTAATGTACAACCACCAGCCACTTCATTACAAATCCCTATTTTCATCCACTTTGGCGAAGACGCGCACATTTTAGCGGTGCCTGTAATGAGTGTATAAATGCAGTGTGTGGCCCATCTGTTGGCATGTGCAATTTGTCCACCGTCCTCCATTGTGTTCATCACTGGTTAGTTTATAAGCGCAGGACCGGTGATGACCTGAGCATGTTATTTGACTCTATTACTTTATTGCATCAACATTAACACTGGTATGGTGTTAAGCCAGTAGTTATGTCCTGATACTAATGATGCGCCTGTAAGTTATGAAACTAGAATGTGCAGTATGTTTAATAATGCCTGTCAATGTGTTGTGTGGATTTGATAGATGGTTGGCATTGGTACTTCAGATGTGAACCTGGATAAATACAGACACACATTCTGCAGTTTACTGGGCAAAGATGAAGACAGTTGGGGCTTGTCATATACAGGTAAATGCATTCACAGTGATCTTAAAGCCCTAGGGAGGGTATTATGTACCACTATAGTGATTAACATAGCGGAGTTTGTGTCTTCAGGTTTGCTGCATCATAATGGTGACAAGATGAGCTTCTCGTCTCGGTTTGGCCAAGGCTCCATCATAGGAGTTCATCTGGACACCTGGCATGGAACACTCACCTTCTTTAAAAACCGCAAATGCATTGGTAAGAGCCACTTTACATCCACCAAACACCCAACACTAGGGAATGTTTTTGAATTCGTGTGCACCAGTTTGGTGTTAACCAGTGTGGTTTTACTATATAATATGCAAAACTGGCCCCAGATGTCTGCTCATCATATGTTTTTTCCCAGAAGAATGCCAGTTCCAGAGTGTGTGAGTGTAGTAAAACTGATATGAAAGTGCAGAGCGTAAAAACATTCCCTGACAGTAGAGCGGCTGAATTTGAAACATTTGGGCTGCTGGGCAGTGTTTCCTGCTCTTTTTTGTTTGTTTGTCTTTTTCTTTGTAAACTACTTTCTGCTGCATGCAATTTTACATTTACAATTTTACATTTACATTTACAATTTTACATTTACAAATTTACATTTGTGCAAACGTCTCAGGTGTTGCTGCCACAGAGCTGCAGAACAAGCGCGTCTACCCCATGGCGTGTTCCACCGCGGCCAAAAGCAGCATGAAGGTGATCCGCTCGGTCTCCGCCCCCACCTCTCTCCAGTATCTCTGCTGCTGGCGCCTTCGCAAGCTCCTCCCCTCCGGAGCCGACGCCCTCGGTGTGCTTCCGCTCCCTCCTGGACTCAGACACCTCCTGCACTCCAAACTCGGCTGGGTGCTCAGCCTGGACCACACGCACCCACATACAAACTCACACACACACACTCCACCCGGACCGTCTTCAGGCAGCGACTCGGAAGACTGTGCTTCTGACCCGGAGGCGTGCCAGAGGAAACGCTGCCGCTGGACCTGAGGCTCTGCTTTCGCGCGTGTGTGTGTGTGTGTGTGTGTGTGTGTGTGTGTGTGTGTGTGTGTGTGTGTGTGTGTGTGTGTGTGTGTGTGTGTGTGTGTTTATGTACGTGCTGTATACACACAAATCTTCCTATATTTTATGTGGTGTCAGTCTGTCCTGTTGTACATAGATGTTTCATTTTGGGGTGCTCAGATGATCAAGTTGGCTGAAAAAGAACCTTAAGTTACATGTATTTCAGACAAGTTTGTTACTGATTTAACAACTAGTCTCAAGGTAGAGGACACTTTTGAACTTTAATCTCTGTGGGTCTATGGAAGTCTCAGCTCAGTGTATAGAACATTCATACATGTAAAACACATGCCCTCTTTTTTTTATCTCTTTAGAGCTGTGCGCTCTGTTTTGTCACTGACTACCTTATTGGGTTCTTTGTTACAGAACATAATGTCACACTGTCCCTTCCTCTAGAAGCAGTTTAATACATCATGTCAGTATTTTCATTAATAATTAGCATCAATGCTCTGTACAGCATCATGCTTGTATCAGTTGAATTATGGGTAAAATTGAAACCCTAATGGATGAGAAGATGGTGTACTATTAACCTTTTTATGTTCACCATCCAAGTTGGCAACTGCAGTGACCAGGTAGACAGCAAATTCTAGTTATTGCATTAATGGAATTTCAAATTAATGTGTACTTTATTGATAGGAAGAAAGTTGGCAAATATGGAGAGTTTGGAAGAACCGTGGCGGTTTACACAACTATGACTCCGTGCACCAGTTTATGACATAAATGTGATCAGATGTTCTGACCAAAATGGGTCCACTCTACTGATGTGTTTTTTGACTGATGTGTTTTTTGACTTATCTGGCTTTCATCCAGCCAGTTAAGAATGAGGAATATAAGCTACAGGTGTCAAGTCAAGTCAAATTTATTTATATAGTGCTTTTTACAACACATGTTGTCACAAAGCAGCTCTACAATCGTATGGGTCCAGATCCCTAATGAGCAAGGCAGAGGTGACAGTGGCGAGGAGAAACTCCCTATGGTGTGATGGGCACTGGGGTGTGTAACATTACCATCAGTTAACAGCAGGGGTTGTTGGAAACTGCAGAATACATTTAGGTTCTCCCATAGTTCACTGGGTCAGAAATGTCGCACCATCTTAAACGTTTGTGCAGTTCATGTGACCTATCATGTGACCTTGGGCCACTTTTACCTTGATGCAAAAAAAACAGCCATGGTTAGCAGTCTATTAGTGGCAGAAAGACGTATTCACATATGTTGACTGGCAAACAGATAGCGTTGGTTAGGTCTATCACAATATGGATAACTATGTTGTGGTGATAATGCCATGTTATTAAAACGTATGCATTGGGATACAGTACAATACCAGTGGATGGTGTGACAAGGTTCTGGATTTGTCAAAAAAAAAAAAAAAAACACTCGCCCGATCAGAATGCTGACAGCCCACAAATATTTGATGATTTATTAGTTGACTGAATTGCATATTCTGTTCATTCTGGAAAAGCAGTATTGGCAAAAACCAATACCACGATACTGATTATCAGACATTATAATGTGCTGCCCTAGTGTGTTTAATTGATGTTTGTGACATTTAGCTTTGATTTTGGCTTGTTATTTTCTTAATTCAGATGCTATCTGAACAATGTGCACTACCCATTGTTCTTATGAGCATATTTCTTTACATCTCTCTGTGAGGGTCATATTTAATCAGTATGGGGTTTAAGTGTATATAGCTTTTGTAATTCACCTTTAAAAGTTTTTTGTTATGCATTAAGCACTTTCTTCTGCTTACTGTATGTATACAAAATACATGCAGGTCCTCTATGCTGTGGTCTGTACATATTGCATGTATTAGCCTTTTTTCTCACTCTGACTAGTATATATCAAAGATTACATTTGTAAAATAAGCTGAAAGAAAAAGCCTATATATGCATAGAAAAAGAGTTTAGAGATGTAGGTTACGTTTTACTTTTTTCAAATTCATAATAAAGATTAAGAACTATTGTCATTTTGTGCATGTTACTTAAGTTGTAACTTGTGCAGCTTGACTGTACCTTTTTGTAGGTAATTTACTGAAGAGGTTTGAAAATGACATTTTTAGGCCTTTGAAACACGTACGTTTATTTTTTCCACATACAAGACAAAATAAAAACAATAGCGCTTTACTACGAACGGCGTCCCTGGCGTTAATGTCAAGACGACTGGGAACCAGTGATGTGAGATCACGTCCAGACGGTGTGCTGCTCTTGATGCACCGTACCGGAAGTTACGTTTGTGGAGGTCAAGTTAAAGCAGAGTACCCAGTAAAACCATCTGAAGCCAAATTATAGAGGTAAGGCGAATGTGCTACTGTATATAGTGTTTTATGGCCATTCGTGTCATTTAATTTAGAAGATGACATTTTTGCTAACACAAGATTTAATGTGTTCTTCATGAGCAAAATCTGGTGGATCTGCATGAGAAGCATGTAACTAGCCAGCTACATGTGTAGAAGGTGCACCAGCAGGCTGACCAGCGTTACCTCCAAAGGGCGTGAGGTTTAACGGGTGGTTGTAATGTAACTAAACATTTTCTTTACAGCGATGTTGTCGCGGTTTATTTCTATTCTCTCCACGGCTTTACATGCTGCCTACAATGGCTGTGAGCGATATGCTAGCAGGCTGAGATATCATGCTCCCTGGGATGAGCATACATCATCATACCAGTGACTGTATATACAGTCAATGCATCATACCAGTTACTTGTATGGTTATCAACAGTGTTGGAAACGTTACTTTAAAAAAGTAATTAGTTATAGTTACTCACTACTTGTTCAAAAACTTAACTGAGTTAGTAACTGAATTACTCTATAATAAAAGTAACTCATTACCAGGGAAAGTAACTATTTGCATTACAGTTAAAAAATGTTATATGCCAATGAATAAGGATTTTTTAAAGCAGTTTTCAGTCAGTTGAAATAAGTAGATCAGAAAGGTGTTTAACTTTTGATATTTATTGCACATCAACAGATGCAGGATAAAATCCTTTAAAATCCCAAATCTTTGTAAAAAAAAAAAAAAAAAAAAAAGCAAAAGTAAACAGTTACACTATATAAAGTGCATTTACATCTTTCAAATTAAATATTAAATTAAATTCTCTCAATCTGAGACAACTAGTTTGTTCACAACAAAAATAAACTTAACAATAAAACCTCTATTCTTAATTAAATAAATCAAATACCCAGTCTGGTAGGCATTCAGGAACTTCAAGTATTTTCTTAAATAATGTTTATATTGCCACCTTGAAAATGCTAATTTTTCTTCGGCTTGCTCCTGACTCGCCATTTCTGCCTCTTCTCCGGTTGTGTCGTGTGCTTCGGCACGCGTGTAAAAACACTGGCTCTGATTGGCTACCACAATGCTGCCTTAGCCAATCGCTTACTGACTTGTTAAGTTAAACAGGTGTTACACCGAGAACTGTGACCTATCGAGATCTGTTACTCCTCACTAGTCTGGGCAGCGGTCCGCTCGAATTACTGTTAGTATATCAATATATAGTAACGCACCGCTTTTAATGACCAGTAACGTCAACGGCGTTCTAACGACAGGAAAAGTAATTAATTATATTGTTACTGACAAAATGACGACGTTACGTTATTCACAACACTGGTTATCAAGACCCTGCAAGGTCGTAATGCAAGAATATAGTTATATTTTAACACTTTAACCGGTAATGGTTCATCTTCATTTGACTCCAGCCGCCATGGTGAAGAAGAAGCGCTTGAGGCTCATCGCTGAAATGGCCCGGAAGGTCCGAGCTTACCGGGAGCAGAAGAACCGGCCGCGGGACTCGCAGCGCTACGCGGTGGACTACGAGAACATGACACGACCGTTCACCGGGAGGAAGTTTCCCGTGCTGGCCTGGACGGACGTGCGGAGGGAGACGACCCTCTTCACGCTGCTGTCCGCCATGCGCGTGTTCGGGGTGGGGCGCCTCTTCACGCGCAAGTCCTGGCTGGAGGAGCACGAGGAACCCTGCTACTGGAAGATCACCAAAGTGAAAGTGGACTACACGGCAGACGTGAGGGCTTTGTGCATCTTCATCTTGATGCTTTCCGTTGGTTTATTAAGAGACGTGAAACCTAATTTTAATAACTTGTCTTGGTTTCCTCCTGTAGAATATGGACCATGGTAAAGCATGGGGCCTTTTAACATTTAAAGGTAAGTAGACTGTCAAATCCTTCTAACAGACAACAGTTTTGCAAAACTGCACACACACCAATATATATTTTATAATTTTTTTTCCTCTCTCCAGCCTTGTTTAAACTCCCATGACCAATTGGCTTTCATAAACATCAGACCGTGTAGTTATAAATGGTACGCTTACTCAGTGAGTTGTGTTGCAGGTAAAGAGGAGGAGACGGAGCGGGAGGTGGAGAAGGTCATGTACCACGACTGGAGACTGGTGCCCAAGCACGAGGAAGAAGCTTTTAAGTATTTTGAAGCTGTGCCAGAGCCACCCGTCAGGCATGTGCGCTACCCGCCGCTCCTGCGAGCTATGATTCTGGCAGAGCAGGCCAAGCGGCTGGGTGTGGAAGCCAGCAGTCTGCCTGAACCTAGCCTCCCTCTGAAACGACTCGAGCTGCTCAGCAAAGAGTACTTCCGCATCCAGGACGAACGGAGAAAACAGGAGGGGACCCCAGTCTAACGTGCTCACACGGGAAAGGGAAAGGTCCACCTTCCTTTGATGAAGACCCTGCATCAGTAAAGATGACCGTGCCCCCACCAACCCCTACACCAACCCCTACACCACCACCATTCTACTCAGCATGGCACTTAACTGGTGTAGAAAAAGCTTTCCATATCCAAACGCGTACATTAGTCATTGCAGGTGAATACTGTCACAGGTCAGTTTAAAAGTGCTGCTTCTGTTGATGCATTGCAAGAATTTGTGACATCAAGTCTCCAAATGCTCTAAAAATGGCTAAGCCTTTTGTGTTTAAAGATCAGCACTATTGTGGCTATTTCTTTAGCGCACTGGAATCACACCCTGAGGACATTTCTTTTTAAGGTCTAGGCCTCTCTACTGTATGTTGTATTTACTAAAAAGGTAAACGTCTAAACTGTGTGTAACGTTCATTACTGCGTGAGCTATGGTGACATTTGTATTAAGAATATTTATGAATAAAAACGTGCGTTTAAAACTGGAGCATGGCACTCTCTCTTGCACTAATGCAGTCAAACGTCATACCAGGGCAGGTATTCGGTACAATCGTTTGTTCTTTGTCCTCGTGCGACGTCGAGCACGCGCGAACAGTCTGCGACCGCAAGACAGCGCGCGCACCCGTCAACATTCTTCCTTCAAACGCGCGAGACGGTGCGGGGAACATGATCTGTCTCTTTTTAACGATATTCGCTTACGTGTTCAAGAGAGGTGAGTACCCACAACACTGGACTTAAACACAGTTACCGGCTAAATACATGCAAACCGATTAAAATAACTAAGCCGGCCGGCTGGCTAAACTAGCTAACCTAACTTGTCACGGTCCTTCGCCAGTGTGTGTGTCGGGTACGTGGGTGTATTATTATTATCTGCATAAGAAAACTACAAATATGGAGGTAAATCATGCAACTGAGTATGCACATTATACATGTGGTGTTAACGTGTTAGGTACCTTCAAAGTATTTCACGATATATTCATGCTGCAAAAACGCCCGCTGATTCATGCGCATCGAAATGTAACGTGCATAGCTACTAGTTACCGAACCTGCCTGACCCGTGTCCAAATAATCCGAACTCGATACATGTGTTGAGATAGAGATATTAATGACCATACGAACCGCACTGGCGACATTAAAATGAGAAACTATCAATAGCTTCGTGCACGCGCCTACTGGGTGGGTGTGCCGTTAGCGCCGCGCGAGCTGTTAGGTTGCTAGTTAAGTACCCCTCCCGGGGTGTCTAAGCTAGTTAAGTACCCCTCCCGGGGTGTCTAAGCTAGCTCGCTTACATGGGCTCCAAGAGGTCATCGTCGGAACCAAAATATCTTCCGGATTTTGCGGCAAAAGTCCCCCGAATCAACACTGCGGTCAAGCCAGCCCTCACTTAAAAAATCTTGGTCAAGCCAGCCCCCGAAAAAATTGCGAAGTTGCGCGTATACCATAGATTACGGTAATGGGTGATGCTGCCTGTGATTCTACATTTAATTCCACAAGTAAATCGTTTAATTCAGAACTAATAAATCATGACTCAAACTGTATTTAATGTCTATGAAAATGAAAACCTTGAAAGTAAATTTAAATTATTACATTTGTTACTTTTACACCGTTTTATATTTACAGTGTCATTAAAAAAAATCCTCCTGATTGCACTGAATAATTTCACTACAGAATGGTAGAACACCACCTACAGATGTCACTCAGTCAAGATCAAGAAGATCTGATGTGGCATTTCAAAGTAAAGGTCCCTCAAATTACCATATTTGATTAACTTTATTCTATGTTTACAGTGTCATAAATAAAAATCCTCCTGATTGCACAGGATAATTTCACTACAGAATGGTAGAACACCACCTACAGATGTCACTCATGTAAGATCAAGAAGATCTGATGTGGCATTTCAAAGTAAAGGTCCCTCAAATTTCCATATTTGATCAATTTTATTCTATGTTTACAGTGTCATAAAAAAAAATCCTCCTGATTGCACTCAATAATTTCACTACAGTATGGTAGAACACCACCTATAGATGTCACTCAGTCAAGATCAAGAAGATCTGATGTGGCATTTCAAAGTAAAGGTCCCTCAAATTTCCATATTTGATCTTTTTTTTTCTATGTTTACAGGGTCATTAAATAAAATCCTCCTGATTGCACTCAATAATTTCACTACAGTATGGTAGAACACCACCTAGAGATGTCACTCATGTAAGATCAAGAAGATCTGATGTGGCATTTCAAAGTAAAGGTCCCTCAAATTTCCATATTTGATCAATTTTATTCTATGTTTACAGTGTCATTAAAAAAAATCCTCCTGATTGCACTCAATAATTTCACTACAGTATGGTAGAACACCACCTATAGATGTCACTCAGTCAAGATCAAGAAGATCTGATGTGGCATTTCAAAGTAAAGGTCCCTCAAATTTCCATATTTGATCAATTTTATTCTATGTTTACAGTGTCATTAAAAAAAATCCTCCTGATTGCACTCAATAATTTCACTACAGTATGGTAGAACACCACCTATAGATGTCACTCAGTCAAGATCAAGAAGATCTGATGTGGCATTTCAAAGTAAAGGTCCCTCAAATTTCCATATTTGATCTTTTTTTTTCTATGTTTACAGGGTCATTAAATAAAATCCTCCTGATTGCACTCAATAATTTCACTACAGTATGGTAGAACACCACCTAGAGATGTCACTCAGTCAAGATCAAGAAGATCTGATGTGGCATTTCAAAGTAAAGGTCCCTCAAATTACCATATTTGATAAACTTTATTCTATGTTTACAGTGTCATAAATAAAAATCCTCCTGATTGCACAGGATAATTTCACTACAGAATGGTAGAACACCACCTACAGATGTCTGTCCGTCAAGATCAAGAAGATCTGATGTGGCATTTCAAAGTAAAGGTCCCTCAAATTACCATATTTGATTAACTTTATTCTATGTTTACAGTGTCATAAATAAAAATCCTCCTGATTGCACAGGATAATTTCACTACAGAATGGTAGAACACCACCTACAGATGTCACTCATGTAAGATCAAGAAGATCTGATGTGGCATTTCAAAGTAAAGGTCCCTCAAATTTCCATATTTGATCAATTTTATTCTATGTTTACAGTGTCATTAAAAAAAATCCTCCTGATTGCACTCAATAATTTCACTACAGTATGGTAGAACACCACCTATAGATGTCACTCAGTCAAGATCAAGAAGATCTGATGTGGCATTTCAAAGTAAAGGTCCCTCAAATTTCCATATTTGATCTTTTTTTTTCTATGTTTACAGGGTCATTAAATAAAATCCTCCTGATTGCACTCAATAATTTCACTACAGTATGGTAGAACACCACCTAGAGATGTCACTCAGTCAAGATCAAGAAGATCTGATGTGGCATTTCAAAGTAAAGGTCCCTCAAATTACCATATTTGATCAACTTTATTCTATGTTTACAGTGTCATAAATAAAAATCCTCCTGATTGCACTCAATAATTTCACTACAGAATGGTAGAACACCACGTAGAGATGTCACTTATGTAAGATCAAGAAGATCTGATGTGGCATTTCAAAGTAAAGGTCCCTCAAATTACCAGATTTAATCAATTTTTTTTCTGTTTACAGGGTCATTAAAAAATCCTTCTGATTGCACTGAATAATTTAATTACAGAATGGTAGAACACCACCTAAAGGTGTCACTCAGCTAAGATCAAGAAGATCTGATGTGGCATTTCAAAGTAAAGGTCCCTCAAATAACCAGATTTGATCATTTTTTTTCTGTTTACAGGGTCATTAATAAAAATCCTCCTGATTGCACTCAATAATTTCACTACAGTATGGTAGAACACCACCTAGAGATGTCACTCAGTCAAGATCAAGAAGATCTGATGTATCATTTCAAAATAAGGCACTCCACATTATCAGATTTGATACATCTTACTCTATGTTTACATTGTTATTAAAAGGAATCCTCCTGATTGCACAGAATAATTTCACTACAGAATGGTAGAATACCACCTAAATGTGTCTCTCAGTCAAGATCAAAAAGATCTGATGCATTATTTCAAAATAAAGGTCCATCAAATGACCAGATTTGATCAATTTTACTCTATATTTACAGGGTCATTAAAAAGAATCCTCCTGATTGCACAGAATAATTTCACTACAGCATGGTAGAATACCACCTACAGGTGTCACTTATGTAAGATCAAGAAGATCTGATGTGTCAATTCAAAATAAAGGTCCATCAAATGACCAGATTTGATCAATTTTACTCTACATTTAGTGTCATTAAAAAGAATCCTTCTGATTGCTCAGAATAATTTCACTACAGAATGATAGAATACCAACTAAAGGTGTCACTCTGTCAAGATCAAGCAGATGTGATGTGCCATTTCAAAATAAAGGCCCACTAAATTATCATTTTGATCAATTTTACTCTGCATTTACACTGTTATTAAAAGGAATCCCACTGATTGCACAGAATAATTTCACTACAGAATGGTAGAATACCACCTAATGGTGTCACTCTGTCAAGATCAAGCAGATGTTATGTGCCATTTCAAAATAAAGTGTATATGTAAAATATTTTTAATATTTTATAATATTAAATAATAATAATAATAACAATTTACTGAACCAATAACATCCCTTATTGTATTCCAGACTTTCTTTCATATGGACTCTTTATATATAGAGAGACTACTCTAAGTAGTCTGTGTCACGGTGAGGCGGCCCCCTACCGGTCGCCTCCGTCCACAGCGGCTGTGTTGTTGTTGTTTTGTGATGTCGTGTACGCCCCTCAGGTGGGCGGAGCCCGTGATCCGTTCCCACCTGATGGTCGTTTGTCTGTCTATATAGGTCTTGTCTTTGTACCAGTTGACCGCTGGTCATTATATCCTTAATTTGGATCTATTGCACGGGTTTTGGTTTGCACACTTTCTATTAAACCATCCTTTTTCCCTGAGACTTGGCGTGATCGCTTCCTTTTCGTTGCTCACACCTGCCCGTCACAGTCTGTCTATCATTATCAATAAATGTATCTCATTTAATGACATCATTGCCCACCTGTTATCCTGAGTTACCTTCTATCACATCAGGTGATCTGAGGAGGCAGGATGCAAGTGCAAGAAACAAACAAACCAAGAGAACAAAGACAAAATTAAAGTAGAAATACTGACTTATTGGCAAATCAATAAAATAATAAAAAACTCCAAGCAAATATAAGGCAAACAACCAGGGATATATACAGGCACAAATGACAAACAGCTGGGGCTAACAAGAGGGAGACAACCAGAGCAACTGAAAGCATGTTTGCTTCTCTGCACTGGGGTCTTGGGTTCAAGTCCCTATCTGAGTGGAGTTTCCATGTTCTCCCCGTGTTTGCGTGGGTTTCCTCCGGGGTCTCCGGTTCCCTCCCACAGTCCGAAGACATGGAAGTTAGGTAAATTGGCAGTCCCAGACAAATTCTCCCTGAGTGTGTATCTGTGTCTGTTGTCTGAGTGTCTATGCTTGTATGTCCAGTGGTGGATGGTGCTCTGTCACTAGGGTCTGTCCTCTCTCCCCTTCCTGCACCCCATTCAGTCCCACAGGGGGCTGTGGATCCTGGTAGAGAGTGCGCAGTTGGCTGCTGCTTCTTGCCGTTGTGTGTGATTGGTTGTGTGAGACTTGTCATCCCCGGTAGCTCAATGTGTTCAGCCACATAATCCCAATTAGAAACAAAGGGCAGGAACCTCTGAAGTTTGGAACCTCTGAAGCCTGGTGGTTAGGGAACTGGTCTTGTGACCGGAGGGTCGTAGGTTCGATTCCCAGACCTGAGGCCATGACTGAGGTGCCCCTGAGCAAGGCCCTTAACCCTCAATTGCTCACTTGTATGTTAAAAAAAAGAGCTAAAAATGTAAGTCGCTCTGGATAAGGGAGTTTGCCAGTGTTAAAATTGTAAAGCGCCTTGGGTATCCTGAAAGGCGCTATATAAATTGAACATTCATTCATTCATTCATTCATGAGCGTGTGAGGTGCGGTGACAGTGGGCGGACACTAGGAGCACATGGCAGAAATGTAAACACAGGCACATGGCACTGACAGGACAATGAAAACAAAGACAGAAAGACAAGAATGAAGCAGGGCAGAATATGACACCTGTTTGCAATTGTCATGGGCAGACGACGAGGTTAGGCACGTTAGGCAGGAGTCCCCTTGGACTATGATGTTTGCTGATGACATTGTGATCTGTAGTGAGAGTAGGGAGCAGGTGGAGGTGAGCTTGGAAAGATGGAGATATGCTTTGGAGAAAGTGAGCAGGAGTAAAACAGAGTACATGTGTGTGAATGAGAGGGCAGACGGTGGACAGGTCCAGTTACAAGGAGTTGATTTGGTGAAGGTTGACGAGTTTACCTACTTAGGGTCAAGGGTACAGAGTAATGGAGGAAGTGAAAGAGAGGTAAAGAAGAGAGTGCAGGCAGGCTGGGGTGGATGGCATAAAGTGTCTGGGGTGATCTGTGATAGAAGGGTGTCAGCAAGAATGAAAGGAAAGATCTATAGGACAGTAGTGAGACCTGCTATGTTGTATGGACTGGAGACAGTGGCACTGACAAAGAGACAGGTGAGGGAGATGGAGGTGTCTGAGATGAAGATGTTGAGATTCTCATTTGGAGTGACGAGGAAGGATAGGATTAGAAATGAGTTTATTAGAGGATCAGCACATGTAGCATGTTTTGGAGATAAAGTTAGAGAAGCGAGATTGAGGTGGTTTGGACATGTACAGAGGAGGGAGGAGAGGTAAATTGGTAGGAGGGTCTTGAGGATGGAACTTCCAGGCAAGAGGAGGAGAGGTAGACCTAAGAGGAGGTTTATGGATGCAGTGGAAGAGGATATGAGAGTGGCTGGTGTGTCAGTGGAGGACACTCAAGACAGGGCCAGATGGAGGAGTTTGATCCGCTGTGGCGACCCCTAAACGGGAATAGCAGAAAGAAGAAGAAGAACACTGCCTGACCTCCTAGAAGATACAATACAATGTTAGGCATGTGTGTGGGATTTGGGGCAAACGGCTTTCCAATGCCCCTGTTTTATTGTTTTAATCAATTCTAGGAAGACGTTTGCTTATTTGAACTAATTCCCATTCATTGTTCAGCAGCAACCTGCTGAATAAATGATAAAACATCAAGGTTTACTAAGCAATGGAATGATAATGGGGCAGCAGCATCTTGACTGCAGACAGGAAGCAGAATGACCAACTCATTAAGAGGGCCTGGTCTGTCCTGATAAACCTCTTGGACCCAGTGCAAGAGATGGCAATATACTTAGACAGCACTGGACAGCTGCTACAGTCAATAGTTTCTTCACTTTAGTCTTCATAGTTTTCTTCATCTTTTCCACTGCTGTTAGACTACACAACCCACACTGCTCCTAGTAAAACCCACACATCAGCAGACCACCTAGATGTACAGAATATTGCGTGTACAGCCAGCACTACTCCCAAAGAAACTCTGGTCATCAGCAGTCCACATTCATATACAGATACTATACAGAACTGTGAATATGAATATAGCGCAAAACATTTGATACTCTGTTTTATTTCACTTTACTTTTTATAAAGCAACTGTATAGCTCTTATATGTTATTCATTCCTTAATTCTACTTAAGACATTATGCTTTTTTAATTCTGTGATTGTATTCTTATGTCCATTGTTTTATTTTTTTAATTTAATTTCTGTCTAGCTTCTGAAAACAGGAATCGAAGTGTTTTATTTAGGTGCAGCAACTCCACAGACATATAGAAAGGTCTGTAGTGGACTAAACATTTTTTTGATTATTACTCCATATTTTAGTAATTTCAGGAACCTTTATTTTGAAATGACACATCACATTTTCTTGATCTTGACTGAGTGACACCTTTAGGTGGTGTTCTACCATTCTGTAGTGAAATTATTGAGTGCAATCAGGAGGATTTTTTAAAGACCCTGTAAACCTAGAATAAAGTTGATCAAATATGGAAATTTGAGGGACCTTTACTTTGAAATGCCACATCAGATCTTCTTGATCTTGACTGAGTGACATCTATAGGTGGTGTTCTACCATACTGTAGTGAAATTATTGAGTGCAATCAGGAGGATTTTTTTTTATGACACTGTAAACATAGAATAAAATTGATCAAATATGGAAATTTGAGGGACCTTTACTTTGAAATGCCACATCAGATCTTCTTGATCTTACATGAGTGACATCTGTAGGTGGTGTTCTACCATTCTGTAGTGAAATTATCCTGTGCAATCAGGAGGATTTTTATTTATGACACTGTAAACATAGAATAAAGTTAATCAAATATGGTAATTTGAGGGACCTTTACTTTGAAATGCCACATCAGATCTTCTTGATCTTGACTGAGTGACATCTGTAGGTGGTGTTCTACCATTCTGTAGTGAAATTATCCTGTGCAATCAGGAGGATTTTTATTTATGACACTGTAAACATAGAATAAAGTTTATCAAATATGGTAATTTGAGGGACCTTTACTTTGAAATGCCACATCAGATCTTCTTGATCTTACATGAGTGACATCTGTAGGTGGTGTTCTACCATTCTGTAGTGAAATTATCCTGTGCAATCAGGAGGATTTTTATTTATGACACTGTAAACATAGAATAAAGTTTATCAAATATGGTAATTTGAGGGACCTTTACTTTGAAATGCCACATCAGATCTTCTTGATCTTACATAAGTGACATCTGTAGGTGGTGGTCTACCATTCTGTAGTAAAATTATCCTGTGCAATCAGGAGGATTTTTATTTATGACACTGTAAACATAGAATAAAGTTTATCAAATATGGTAATTTGAGGGACCTTTACTTTGAAATGCCACATCAGATCTTCTTGATTTTACATAAGTGACATCTGTAGGTGGTGTTCTACCATTCTGTAGTGAAATTATTGAGTGCAATCAGGAGGATTTTTTAGGACCCTGTAAACATAGAAAAAAAATGATCAAATATGGAAATTTGAGGGACCTTTACTTTGAAATGCCACATCAGATCTTCTTGATCTTGACTGAGTGACATCTCTAGGTGGTGTTCTACCATACTGTAGTGTAATTATTGAGTGCAATCAGGAGGATTTTTTTAATGACCCTGTAAACATAGAATAAAGTTTATCAAATATGGTAATTTGAGGGACCTTTACTGTGAAATGCCACATCAGATCTTCTTGATCTTACATGAGTGACATCTGTAGGTGGTGTTCTACCATTCTGTAGTGAAATTATCCTGTGCAATCAGGAGGATTTTTATTTATGACACTGTAAACATAGAATAAAGTTAATCAAATATGGTAATTTGAGGAACCTTTACTTTGAAATGCCACATCAGATCTTCTTGATCTTGACTGAGTGACATCTCTAGGTGGTGTTCTACCATACTGTAGTGTAATTATTGAGTGCAATCAGGAGGATTTTTTTAATGACCCTGTAAACATAGAATAAAGTTTATCAAATATGGTAATTTGAGGGACCTTTACTGTGAAATGCCACATCAGATCTTCTTGATCTTACATGAGTGACATCTGTAGGTGGTGTTCTACCATTCTGTAGTGAAATTATCCTGTGCAATCAGGAGGATTTTTATTTATGACACTGTAAACATAGAATAAAGTTAATCAAATATGGTAATTTGAGGAACCTTTACTTTGAAATGCCACATCAGATCTTCTTGATCTTACATGAGTGACATCTGTAGGTGGTGTTCTACCATTCTGTAGTGAAATTATCCTGTGCAATCAGGAGGATTTTTATTTATGACACTGTAAACATAGAATAAAGTTTATCAAATATGGTAATTTGAGGGACCTTTACTTTGAAATGCCACATCAGATCTTCTTGATCTTACATGAGTGACATCTGTAGGTGGTGTTCTACCATTCTGTAGTGAAATTATCCTGTGCAATCAGGAGGATTTTTATTTATGACACTGTAAACACAGAATAAAGTTTATCAAATATGGTAATTTGAGGGACCTTTACTTTGAAATGCCACATCAGATCTTCTTGATCTTACATAAGTGACATCTGTAGGTGGTGGTCTACCATTCTGTAGTAAAATTATCCTGTGCAATCAGGAGGATTTTTATTTATGACACTGTAAACATAGAATAAAGTTTATCAAATATGGTAATTTGAGGGACCTTTACTTTGAAATGCCACATCAGATCTTCTTGATCTTACATGAGTGACATCTGTAGGTGGTGTTCTACCATTCTGTAGTGAAATTATCCTGTGCAATCAGGAGAATTTTTATTTATGACACTGTAAACATAGAATAAAGTTTATCAAATATGGTAATTTGAGGGACCTTTACTTTGAAATGCCACATCAGATCTTCTTGATCTTACATGAGTGACATCTGTAGGTGGTGTTCTACCATTCTGTAGTGAAATTATCCTGTGCAATCAGGAGGATTTTTATTTATGACACTGTAAACATAGAATAAAGTTTATCAAATATGGAAATTTGAGGGACCTTTACTTTGAAATGCCACATCAGATCTTCTTGATCTTGACTGCGTGACATCTGTAGGTGGTGTTCTACCATTCTGTAGTGAAATTATCCTGTGCAATCAGGAGGATTTTTATTTATGACACTGTAAACATAGAATAAAGTTTATCAAATATGGTAATTTGAGGGACCTTTACTTTGAAATGCCACATCAGATCTACTTGATCTTGACTGAGTGACATCTCTAGGTGGTGTTCTACCATACTGTAGTGAAATTATTGAGTGCAATCAGGAGGATTTTTTTTAATGACCCTGTAAACATAGAATAAAGTTAATCAAATATGGTAATTTGAGGGACCTTTACTTTGAAATGCCACATCAGATCTTCTTAATCTTGACTGAGTGACATCTCTAGGTGGTGTTCTACCATACTGTAGTGAAATTATCCTGTGCAATCAGGAGGATTTTTTTTATGACCCTGTAAACATAGAATAAAGGTAATCAAATATGGTAATTTGAGGGACCTTTACTTTGAAATGCCACATCAGATCTTCTTGATCTTGACTGAGTGACATCTCTAGGTGGTGTTCTACCATACTGTAGTGAAATTATTGAGTGCAATCAGGAGGATTTTTTTTAATGACCCTGTAAACATAGAATAAAGTTAATCAAATATGGTAATTTGAGGGACCTTTACTTTGAAATGCCACATCAGATCTTCTTGATCTTACATGAGTGACATCTCTAGGTGGTGTTCTACCATACTGTAGTGAAATTATTGAGTGCAATCAGGAGGATTTTTTTATGACCCTGTAAACATAGAAAAAAATGATCAAATATGGAAATTTGAGGGACCTTTACTTTGAAATGCCACATCAGATCTTCTTGATATTGACTGAGTGACATCTGTAGGTGGTGTTCTACCATTCTGTAGTAAAATTATCCTGTGCAATCAGGAGGATTTTTATTTATGACACTGTAAACATATAATAAAGTTTATCAAATATGGTAATTTGAGGGACCTTTACTTTGAAATGCCACATCAGATCTTCTTGATCTTGACTGAGTGACATCTGTAGGTGGTGTTCTACCATTCTGTAGTGAAATTATCCTGTGCAATCAGGAGGATTTTTATTTATGACACTGTAAACATAGAATAAAGTTTATCAAATATGGAAATTTGAGGGACCTTTACTTTGAAATGCCACATCAGATCTTCTTGATCTTGACTGAGTGACATCTGTAGGTGGTGTTCTACCATTCTGTAGTGAAATTATCCTGTGCAATCAGGAGGATTTTTATTTATGACACTGTAAACATAGAATAAAGTTTATCAAATATGGAAATTTGAGGGACCTTTACTTTGAAATGCCACATCAGATCTTCTTGATCTTGACTGAGTGACATCTGTAGGTGGTGTTCTACCATTCTGTAGTGAAATTATCCTGTGCAATCAGGAGGATTTTTATTTATGACACTGTAAACATAGAATAAAGTTTATCAAATATGGAAATTTGAGGGACCTTTACTTTGAAATGCCACATCAGATCTTCTTGATCTTGACTGAGTGACATCTGTAGGTGGTGTTCTACCATTCTGTAGTGAAATTATCCTGTGCAATCAGGAGGATTTTTATTTATGACACTGTAAACATAGAATAAAGTTTATCAAATATGGAAATTTGAGGGACCTTTACTTTGAAATGCCACATCAGATCTTCTTGATCTTGACTGAGTGACATCTCTAGGTGGTGTTCTACCATACTGTAGTGAAATTATTGAGTGCAATCAGGAGGATTTTTTTTAATGACCCTGTAAACATAGAATAAAGTTAATCAAATATGGAAATTTGAGGGACCTTTACTTTGAAATGCCACATCAGATCTTCTTGATCTTACATGAGTGACATCTGTAGGTGGTGTTCTACCATTCTATAGTGAAATTATTCAGTGCAATCAGGAGAATTTTTTTAATGACACTGTAAATATAAAACGGTGTAAAAGTAACAAAATGTAATAATTTACTTTTTACTCATTCTGTTCACCATTTAGATTTAAATGTGGAATCACAGGCCACATCACCCTTTACCGTAATCTATGAAATACGCGCAACTTCGCAATTTTTTTGGGGGCTGGCTTGACCAAGATTTTTCAAGTGAGGGCTGGCTTGACCGCAGTGAATCAACGGAGCGGGTATGTCGCGGGTCCGCCTCTTCTAAATGTGACAGACGTTTCATACCCAGCGGTCTGTCTTGTGTAGTCTAGTAGAGAGCAGCGTCCTTGTCTTTTATTACTAGAAAAACGGAGTTTTGTGATGGACACGCGTCGTTTATAATGAACCCTTAACTAGGAGAGGACGCCTTGGCCAATATATTCTGTAAGGTTCTGTTCTGATGGCATTTTACTGCATTCAGTCCGTCAAATGTTTATACTACTTACTGTATTTTATACTAAGTACTGTCTAGGTTACATGAGGAAGATTTTAAACTTTAAAATGATCTGTCAGGTTTTTGGCATTTAGATTGTTGGGTTATTATTGGACCTAAACCTCCAGGACTGTGTGTTTGATATGTGGTATTGCAGGATGGACGGGTGTGAACGAGCGAACCTTCATCGCCGTGAAGCCAGATGGAGTTCAGAGGAGGCTTGTGGGAGAGATAGTCCACCGCTTTGAGAGAAAGGGCTTCAAACTGGTCGCACTTAAGTTCCTGCAGGTAAAAGAGCAATCCTCACATAGTCCTTTTACACTTGCTTAAAATCATTACTTTTATTTATTTATTTATTTTAAAATATATATAAAATATATAGATATAATAGGATATCTCCAGATGTAGAAAGAGGGCCACCTGCATCATGAGGCACCCCACACACCCAGCTCACTCACTTTTTGTCCCGCTCCCCTCAGGCAGAAGGTTGAGGAGCATAAAGTGTAGGACAACCAGACTGAGGAACAGTTTCATTCCGGAAGCTGTGAGACTCATAAACTCCACCTAAACTACTCACTGCTCTGACTCTGTTCAAGCCACTTACTCACCGGTCACTTTACTGAACTCTGGTCACTTTATATCATGCTGCTGCTATTGTAGACTTACTGTCTGCGTTTAAATTATGCCCTGTGTGTATATACTATTTATTACATATATATTCTTCTAAAATACTAGCTCCATTACTGCTCTTTACTGTAATTGTTTTAGATAATTATGTATATTCGTATTACCGGGACCTTGAGTATAAAAATTTCGTTCCACCCCATGCAAATGTGATGCGAATGACAATAAACACTCCTTGAATCCTTGAAATCTCCAACAGACAACCAAATGTAGACCGGTTTGACATGCTTGCTTAAGTGACAATTTTAAGCAACTCAGTCTCAAGGAAAAGCAGAATTATTTTCCAAGGTGGCACAACAGAAAAAAGCTTTTGCCACATCGTTGTTAGCTGATTTGATGGCCGATGTTGCCACAGCCATGTGTGACTACAATAGCCAGATTGACACTGCTTCCAGGGTGAGAGGGGTGACATTAGTCTGTGCACTAGTGACAGAGGGATGCCTGTGTGATCACGTTTACTAATGAAGCCAGTTGGTGCCCGGCTGTGTACACGCCAAACCTAATATGTTGTTCTATCATTGGGAATTGAGAGGTGTGGCCAGCCTCTTTGCCACCATCATATGACACACTTGCTACACGTACACAATGCATTTTCTAAATTAAATGAGAAATGTGTCTATAAAATTGTGTGTGTGTGTGTGTGTGTATGGGGGTGTGTTTGTATGGTTGATTGTGTAGGCTTCTGAAGACAAATTGAATGAACATTACTGGGAATTGAGGAACAAGCCATTTTACAAAGGCCTGCTCAGATACATGAGTTCTGGACCTATCGTGGCTATGGTAAGATATTCCATATCTAGAATATTCCAGAACTGCACCTCTACTTCTACATGTCACTATTTCAATTGCATCCTAAGATCCAGCCATATGCTAATACATTTAATATAGAGGTGTCAATTCCAGGTTCAGAAAATAAAAGTCCTCACCGGGATTTTGCTCAGGCTTCCTGGATTGTGTTGATTCCACTAATTTTACCTGGATTGCACTAATTAGAAAATCTAGCAAGCTTGAGCAAAATCCTGGTGAGGACTTTTAATCTCTGAACCTGGAATTGACACCACTAATTTAATACATATGCTCATGGATACCACTGATGTGCAGTTATGATTTTATTGTGTGTGTGTCCGTGTGAGAGGTATGGCAAGGCCTGGATGTGGTAAAGACAGCCAGGAAAATGCTGGGAGAGACCAATCCTGCTGACTCCCTTCCAGGAACCATCAGAGGAGATTACTGTGTAGAAGTGGGCAGGTTGGTAACAGGCCTCACTAATTATGTAGCTGCAGCTAACATGGTATTTCAATTCCATTTACTGATTAAACCATATATCTACTGCTGACAGTGATTTTTAGAACAGCTTCCAAAGATTTTTAGAAAGTTTCTCTGTTGACATTTGTGATTTTAATGGTGCTTAGAAGGTCTCAGAGAGAGAGAGAGAGAGAGAGAAAAAAAGGTCTCATTACTTCTGATGTATTTTGTAGTTCGTTCATGGTGTTTGTCAGTAATTCATTGGCTAAGATGATTCAGTAGACCAGTATTAGTGAATTGCAGCCTTATAAGATGAGCATTACATACTTCAGCATTATATACCTTAGGTCAACTCTGTGTTGAAACACAGTCAGGAATTTGCCAAGCTATCACAATACATCAGAAGCTGTTATTCTTATAAGTTGTTCAGGAGCAGTGAAAAATAGCAGTGAATGAGCACACAGAGATTACATGTGATTGTGTTATAATGGAGGCCTCACTAAACTGCAGCATGTCTCTGGTGTTGCAGGAATGTCGTCCATGGCAGTGACTCGGTAGAGAGTGCTCAGAGGGAAATCACCCTGTGGTTCAAAGAGCATGAGCTCGTCTGCTGGGAGGAGAGCACCGAGCAGTGGATCTATGCATGAGCAACACACACACACACACACACACACACACACACACACACACACACTGACACAGAGCTTTGCGGCCTTTCATATTCATGTTGCAGGAACAGGACACACTCCTTCTGGAGCACCACGCCTCTGCAGACCTGGCAGAACCCGCTAGGAGGAAACTTGTGTGCTGCTGTAACCGGGCCGGCACAGGGCAGGCAGCTCAGCATCAGCTGCTGACGGGTTTGGGCCTCTGTCTCCGGGTCTTCAGAGGACCACCAACCTTTCAGGTCAAAAATATTCATCAGAGGGGAAGCAATGTGGACACACTATCCCTAATCAAATTGCTCTAAAAAATACCAAACAAAAAAAAAAAAAACACAACCTGGATAATGCATTTGATAAGTTGCTTACATTTATGTGACAATTTTGCACATTTTCTATAACTTCATATTCATCATGAATGAATGATCATAATGAAACAATATTTATGCATTTTACTGCTGTTTGTAGACCTATTTGAAGTGAATGTATTTAGCACAATTGTTACAGTCTCAGAACCCACGTTCTCTGAAATATGCAGTATAGTTGTTTTGCTGCAACTTAAAGACCCTGCTAGGCGGGTGACGCTGATACCACATGATGTACATCACCTCAACTACAACTCCCTGTGGTATATTTATCAGGAAAGCTGAACTTCAGTATGCTCTGACTTTATGCGTGGTAGCTTGGTGTCATTACATACATTTTATACTTATCTTTTTGTAGCTATTGAAGACATGACTGTTCATGTTGTGTATGGAATCATGACAAAAGCAATAATGTACTCTTCAGAGGGACGTGATGGACACGTGTGCTTCTTTGTGTTGTGCGAGTGATCTTGCTCCGTTTTTGCACTACAACTTCTCTGAGGTCTGATAACCACAAAGTGACCTCTTATGAAATAAAGGTTCTTGTAAAGCCATGGATTTTATGTGTTTGATATATGACATTGTATGATACCACCAGGGTAACAGAGTTTGAGCTAAAAACATAAACCTGTCTGAAATGTTGCATTTTCCTGTCATCTGGTATGTTTGGGACTAAATGTACCTTACAATAACAACAATAACATATCGCTAAAACATTCTGAATGATGGATGGGACTTTATGAACAAGACATTTAGACAAGTAAATCTTTTCAGAGCACGAATATGTTTATATTTAATATTTAACCACACTTAAGAGAACAAATAGAGGTGAGTCACATACAGAGCAAACAGTTGGGACCAGTCAATCAAACTGGAAGCCAGTCACTTCTCTGTGGCCCACAATGCCCAGCCCAAGTGGAAAAATAAACCAATCAGCCCACAGCTCACCTGCTTCCAGATCCCTCTCTGTAGAATGAATTATGCTTTTATATCCACTGTTTTGTCTGTAGATTGAGTATTATTGGCATGTCAATGAGACCATATTTTAAAATGTTGTATATGGCTTTCCACAGTCTACCAAAGTTCCACCAACACTTCAGTGTGTCATGTGCTTTCATATAATTTCTCTATCAGCCACCCACAGCTCCTTTTCCCTCTTGGTTGTTCTCCTAAATGATCCTAAGTTTTACTTACTGAACCTCGGTATTTACATTTCTGTACACACGTCCTGCATAAATGAGAATCACAAACCAATTTGCATCTCTCCAAATGCCTCTAACCAATCACAGCTCCATATCCTTGAATCGCTATCCAATGAGCTGCCTGTTTCCATGGTGTTTGTGAGCTGTGAGCTGGTAGAAAAAAATAAAATAAACAGCATTAGGGTATTCACATATTTGGCAAAACTGGGTTGTTTTGGGAAAGGAAATGAAATGGTTTTAATCAAGGTGATTTAAAATTGCCATTAAGCTGTAAGATGCAGGAGACTCTTGAGCTGTGCCTTGTGTGTTTGTATTGAAGAGAGAGGCAGTCGCGTTCGGGTAACGAACATACTGGGCATGACTCAGTTTAGAGAAGGAAGATACAGGCCTTGGGGTAGTTATAGAGTATGGGTACAGAATTTCATTTGGGTTGGGGGCATAGTTAGCAACAGATATGGTTTCATACATAGTATCTGGGCACAGAGTTACAGGATGGGGAGTGCAGGTATAAGGTGTCCTGTCATCACTCGGGGACATACGACACCTGCCAGACAATAATATGGCTCCTCTCAGCTTTAGACAACGCCGGCTTCATCTGAGGGGCGTCGCCGTCTCCTTCCTCTGTCTCGTCATCCTCACCATCACCTGGAATGAGGTGAAGGTAGAAAAGTCAGGTTAAAAAATATTTTATAAGTATATTAAAAGTTTTCATAGGGATTTTTGACCTACTGAGGCCTAAGGCACAGTGAAGCTGCATTTTAAAATGTCTCCATATGAAGATGCAGCATCTCACAAGGTTATGAATATTTCAATTAAAATGTGTATGTGCATAATTGTGATTAACGTCACCATCATCAAAATTGTGTGATGATGTATGTGACAATGTACGGTACCTATGCGGAAGTCTATGTAGCCTTCTCCTCCACTGAGCACCAATACATTATGAACACTCTGAGTTTCTGTCTCCACTGGGGCTGAAGACCCCTGAGATTCTGATGGGCTGTCCAGCACACTGCCATTCAGGGTGGCTAATACGTTGCCTGAAGGAAAAAAAAAAACACCAACAAAACACCTCAAATACAAAACTTTGTTTCATAAGGCATCAAATATTTCTTAAAATCACAGACAGCATTAAATAAAAGCATTCACTGGACTACAAAACCTTCTTAACAGCTCTGAGTGACAAAACATGACAAGAAGTTTGGAATCAGTGCTGTGCTTGCAGATGTGGTCAGGTAGCCCTCACCTGGGACTGACACAAAGAATTTGACTGCATCTCGGTGTCCGTGGAAACAGAGCTGGGCCTGAGCCATGGAGCAGTACGGGATGAAGCTGCCGTTGCCCTTCTCTGATTCGTCGGCGTACACGTGAATCACGCCCCCTGATGACGTGGGAGACACCTTATTTGCTGGAGAGACGAGAAAGAGAAGAAATTTCAAACTGAGAAGTGAAAAACAACAGCAGCACTTACGTTCGAGTGGATCGACTGAGACCAAGGAACCGTGAAAAAAAAGTGCTACTTGTGAACAATGCTGTACACACAAATACACTACATGCACAGCAGAGAAAGAGATACACACAGATATACATCACAGAAACAATATTACACT